>NC_089784.1:44723034-44900534 GCF_040412425.1 Macrobrachium rosenbergii
AGGCAAGACCTTTTTCGAATAATGACCTGAAGAACAAGATTGCAAGGTTCGTGGTCATTTCTGTAGCTTCAGATTCTTTCAGGAACAGTGCTAATTTCTTGACTGCTGAGTCATATTGTCTGAGGGTAGATTCCCTTTTGTCTGATTCTAAGAACATTGTATTAACGGGATCAATATTAGCATCTTTCTGAGCTGCAAATTTCATGAAATCCACAAAGCTAGGGCATCTTGGACTCTTGAGGAAGCTGACACAGTCCGAGTTTGTACTATTTGTGTCAATTTTGGTCTGGGGATCTGTATGCACCGGAGCTTCAGTTCTAGAAGAAGAGGAAACCAGTTGCTCTTCAGCCAGTTGGGCACTGCCAGAGCCACCTGACCTTTGAATGTCCTGAGCTTGTGTAAGACTTTCAACAACAAGTTTACTGGAGGAAACAGGTAGATCCTCTGCCACTTGTTCCAATCTATTGACATCGCATCTGTGGAGTGAGCCAGAGGGTCCAGGTTGGGAGCCACATAACATGGAAGTTTGTGGTTGCTTTCTGTGGCAAACAGATCTACCTGGAGACCTGGGACCTGACTGCAAATCCATTCGAATGATGTTTTGTCCAGGGACCATTCCGACTCCAGCGGAGTCGTTCTGGATAGAGAATCTGCAATGACATTCCGAACTCCTGCCAGATGGGTAGCTGACAAATGCCAATGGTGCTTGTTTGCTAGGGAGAATATTGCTATCATTACTTGGTTGATCTGGCTTGACTTGGAACCTCCCGTTTATACAATGCACCACTACCGCACTGTCCAAGACCAGCCTTATATGGATTAGTCTGGTTGGACACAGTTTCTTTAAGGTTAGAAAGACTGCCATTGCTTCGAGAATATTGATATGGAACTGGCGGAACATAGTGGACCATGTTCCCTGCACTTTTTTGTGTTGAGAGTATCCTCCCCACCCGCTCAGAGAAGCATCCGTGCGAATCACTAATGCCGGAGGGGGAACTGGAGCGGTGCTGACTTTGATAAGCACTTGACTGTTGTCCAGGGCCGGAGTCTCTTCCTCAGTACTTGCGGAATTAGAGACACCTTGTCTCTGAATCTGATGTTGGCACGTCTCTGCCATACTCTGTTTGTCTTTCAGTTTGGCTTTCAGGAGTAGATCCGTTAGTGAAGCAAACTGAAGGGAACCTAAGACCCTTTCTTGGGTATGGCGGGAAGCTTTCCTGTTCATGAGGAATTGCCTGGTTGCTTTGGCTATTTCTTTCCGCTTGGCTGGCGGAAGAGACAGTTTGTGTGAGTGTAGGTCCCACTGGATCCCCAACCACTGAAAGCGGCTCTCCGGAACTAGGCGGGACTTCTCCCTGTTTATTTGGAAGCCTAGAGATTCCAGAAAACTGATTACTATGGTTGTCGCTTTCCGACATTCGCTGGCGTTGGGTGCCCAAATTATCCAATCGTCCAGGTATGCGGCTAGCATGATCCCTTGAGACCGTAGTTGTTGAACTACTGTATCTGCCAGTTTGGTGAAAATTCTGGGGGCTATGTTGAGCCCGAATGGCATGACTCTGAATGAGTACGCTTGCTTTCCTATTCTGAACCCCAGATAAGGAGAGAACCTTCTCGCAACCGAGACGTGATAATAGGCATCTGAAAGATCTATAGAGGTGGTTACGGCTCCACGGGGAAGTAGGGTCCGAACCTGCGAGATTGTGAGCATGCGAAATTTGTTGCATTGAATGTATAAATTGAGACGAGACAAGTCTAGGATTACCCTTTGCTGACTGGAGCCTTTCTTCGGAACGCTGAACAGTCTGCCCTGGAACTTCAAGTGCCTCTTTCTTTATAGCTCTCTTTTTGTAGTAGGTCCTTCACAAAGTCCTGGAGGGCTTTGGATGGTGATTGATGGAACCAGACTAGAGGAGGAGGGCCTCTGCTCCAGCTCCAACCCAGGCCCTTGGAGACTATGCTGTGGGCCCATGGACTGAAGGTCCATTGGTCCCGAAAAATGATACAGCCTCCCACCTACCTGAGGAGTCTCACTGGGCGGGAGATGGTGTGCCTCCTCTGCTACCTCGGCCTCCTCTCCCCTCGGGAGATGGAGCGAGACGCCGACTTGCCTCTAAAGGAGCCTCTGGCTCTCAGCTTCCCCTGGCATTTCGGTTGAATGCCCGAAATGCCCCATGACTTTCAAATGAAGCATTGAAAGCCGGAGAAGTTACATATGTGGGGGAGGCGAGCGTGTGTTGGGCTGGTTGAACCAGCACATACTGTGGTTGAGGCTGAGCCTTAGAGGTTGAAGGCTGGCCGGCTGGAGAGACCGGAACAGCCTGCAGTACAGTCTGGGTAGGAGGCCTTTTGAATTTCTTGAACCTCTTCCCGGGTCTGGGATGAGGTCCGGCGGACTCCTTTAACTTCCACTTGTAGGGGAGACCCCAGTGGGAGCGGAGGCTTTGGTTAGCCCTGCCTGGTTGTTTCCATCAGGACTGCGTCTACCTCTTCCTGGGGGAAGAGATTAGCCCCCCAGATGGAGCTCTTCATGAGCCTATTGGGCTCGTGCCGAATAGAGGCTGCCATAAAGATGTGTTTCCGGCAGTTCATCCGAGCCACTATGAAATCATATAGGTCCTGCTGGAACCCCGCCAGTAGGGATTTAGTAAGGACCTGAAAGAGGGCTTCTTCGTTATAGACAACCGAAGTTGCCTCTGCCAAAGTCAGGGAATGTAGGGACCGACTTAACCTGCCCTTGGTCTCAGCTTCAGCCTTCAGGAGAGAATCCGGGATTTTCGGAAGCTGCTCGCTGAAGAGGGCAGAAGTGCAGTCAGGGTCGAGCCTACCCACCGTGAAAGTGGCCAGAGCCCCTTTCCAAAATCAGAGTCTCCGGGAAGACTAGAGAGGTGGGATCTGTCTCCCGGAGTTGTGGAAGGGGCTTGCCCTCAATGCCTGCCTGACTGGTAAGCAGGGCTACCTTAGTTGTGCAGGGGGTGGGGATAGAGCCCACCGAGAACATCGAACGAACCCCTTGACGGGGTAAGTTTCGTGTTCTCGGCTTGCCACTCTGTAAGCGTGCGCAACAGGGTGGACTGAGTCTGGTCCCTTGGAAAGATGACGGTTTCTTTCGGGACCTTGTCCGATCTTATCCAGGCTTCCTCGGTAAGCCTGGCATAACCTGGGAAGGGGGGCAGCAAGCCAGGTGGGAAGAACTCTAGTTCCTCCAACCTGCGAGTACCCAGACCTTCGATGGTGAGGGTGTCTTCATGCTGAGGAGCATAAAGGGCCAGGCGCCAAGGGTTTCCCTTATCGAAGGGGGGAAGACCGGAAGCGTCCGGAACAACCAAGGGCTGAGCGACTGTCCCGCAGGCATAAACCCCGAGAGCAAGCTCTCCTGGTTTTTCACCTTCTCTGCTAGGGATTTAACAGAGGTGTTTGATGACTTCAGGTCGGAAGACAACTGGGAGGAGAGTTCGGTCAACTTTTCCACCCTCTTGTCGAACTTCTCCATAAGAAGTTCAGCAAACGACTCTGGGTCAAAGGAAGGACGAGGGGGACTCGCCTTACTCTGTTTGGATCTCGATCCCTTTCCAGAGGGGGGGCCTTGCTCGTAGACGGCACGGGGCTAGGGGCCCGTGAAGACTTCGAGGGAGCCCCGGAGTGAGACCTCTGGGGTTTGAAGGATTTAGACAAGGTCTTTGTTTTCACAGATTTTACCTTGGGGACAGTAGACCTTGACCTGTCCTCAAGGTAAGAGGATTTTCCAAACCCTCTAAAGGAAGAAACGGAAGAGGAAGGAGAGCTGAAAAGAGGATCAGAACTTTCTGCCTCACTTACCCCCTTACCTGCAAGTTGGTGGTCCGGGTCAACGCTCATGGGCTCTAGGTTGAGGTTGATCGCCGCAACCTCCTCCGCTACCTCTCCGCAAATGGCCGCTTCTTCATGGGAGGGTTCCGTCATCTCCCGGATCCCAGCGATCAAGGGGGCGGCTACTTCCGCCGGGACGGACGCTGAGACCCAGGCGCCGGGGTAGAGGATACTACATATATCCTGAGATAGAACGTAGGGCTTCCCCGACCCGACGTTCCTCCCAAAGCCACTGACCCAGGTCTTGAGGGTTAACAGCGAAGAGTCGCGGGAGCTGCGGTCGGCCTGAAAGAAGGAGATTGCTAACTAACGAAATCTCCAACTGCCATAAATATATCAATAAAAGTCATAAACTCAAGAAAGAACAATGGTTAGGGGACATGTAGCTTACGACTCATCCAACACTTGCCAGAAAGAGCGTAGCACACCTCACATCCGTCCGGGGTGCCAGACGATCAGGTCCCTGACTCGAACTGCGCAGCCGGGAGTGGGACCGACACACCGTGTCCACAAGCCTGTTGCAGGACCGCCGTGCCCCTGCTCCTGACAACGTACCATCTATAAATGGAAAGATGATACATGAGTATGCTAATAAGGCACGCCGGAGTAGGGTGCCGGAGCTGAGCCTTAAATTAAAAATGACTGACGGAGCATGCAATGGTCTGGTCAGACCCCGCCGGAGAGATCCCAGCAAAAAGGGGGTATATCTAACATATACATGCGTAAAATGATAGGGACCGCCGGAGTAAATCCGGAGTTACTAGAAGGTCCAAAGTGTGAACATGCGTCATAAACAAAATAGCAGATTTACCAATACCCCCGGACACGGTCCGGTAGAGGTAAAGTAAACATACAGCACAAAATGGTTAACCTTAGTGTTTGCCAAAAAACAACAGATATGATATATTGGTTATAAAATTCCGCTTGGTGCCGGGGGAATCGAGTTACACCATACTTATGGTGGCGGCGGAGGGAGGCGGGTGAGCGCCGTCCAACCACACACCATACCCACCGGAGTGGTTACAATAACGAGGAGGGTAACGGGAGACCCGACAACACGGCGGAAGTAAGATCTTAAAAGTCAAGATAGACACCAAGGAATATGGTCGATGTTCTAGTTTTATAGAACAAGGAACAAAACAAGGACAACAATAGCTAGCAGAAGAGTGGACACCGAGACGGAGGCCAGTCAGGTGGATAACACTAATTGGATACCGCATTAACTCTCCATGGGGTGACAGACTAAAGAGAACGACAACCCCGGGCAGGGAGAAACTCGGTCACGCGCTGATGCTAGGGAAGGGTAGGGGATAGGCAAATGGAGGGAACCTACAGCAGTGGCCAGAGAGTGGGAGGGCACCCCCCGGACGCCGATAGAAACACCCCAGGTGTCGATCATGGGAGAACGACAACCAAAGGCGGGGAGAATACTAGGATACACTCCAAAAGCTAAAAGGATGCAAAGAGGTGGTAATCAATTAGTGGTGGCCAGGGAGTGGGGAAGCACCCCAGACACCAAAAGAACTCCCCACAGGGTGCCGAACAACAGAGATTACACCCTGGATAAGGGAGAACTAGGGAGAACCACTCAATGCAAAGGAAGGGGGTAAGGAATGTTAGGCTAGCAACATGGAAAACAGGGTTAGGGCTCAGAGCACCCGACCCCAGGCATGCTTCATGATGTACACGAAACAGCCAAGGGTGGAAGGGAGGAGGGAGGGGGGGAGGGGGGTGGTAGGAGAGGGGGACCCACAAAGTCAGGATGCCTGCCCCGACACCGACGGCTCGGACAGGAGTAGGTTACGAATAAGAAGACCCTCACTATTCTAGCCTAACCTTACTAGGACTCAAGAGTCCAATCGGGAAGACCGAAATAGGGGGAGGGGGAAAACATAGGCCTAATAACACCCATCCGAACCAGACGACATCATAGGGAAGGCACAGAACGTGAAACTCTCCTACTCACCCAACCTTCCCTCCAAGCTAGGGGAGGGAGCAAAGAGCCGTAAGGTAGCCTAACTTCCTAGGCTAACCTACCGAAGCCGACCAGCAGCCAAGAAGGTTAGCCTAGGAGGACAAACACGGGAACTATCAGACTAAGGTAACACTAAAAGTTAACCACATAATAAATAATATAACGTACATCGCATATATGAAAATAGGACTTATATAATAAAAGACACATGTAGAAGGGGCTGTCCAAACCAATCGCGATATGAGACGCGGATGGTAAATGGCCGACCCTTTACGATCAAGCGTAAAACAAATTAATCCAAAATATCAATGTCATCCGTTAACATATAAATTAGTGAAAATAAATAGCATAACCGTACCATCTCAGAGAATATACCCGTGAGCTGGAGGAGGAGTGGGTCCAAGGATAATATGGAATTATGATCACAAAGGTGAGAGGGGGAAATCTCATAGCCTAAGAGAGGAGAGGACCCGTGCCTCCCCAGGGGAGGGGTAATTCGGAAAAAACTAACTCCGACGAGGAGTGAATGTGAAATTATGTAAAAACACACAAAAAAACATATCATATAAAAAGGGAGCGAAGTCCCACCGTAAACCACACAAAGACTGAAGGTCGCGTGAGGTCGGGAGCAAAAGCGTGTCGAGACCGGTATCATATTCAACCCCCTAATTATTGAATTAGAAGGTAAATAAGGAGCCTCAGCCGCCTAAAAACAAAAGGAGATGGTACTCAACTTAGGTGAAGAAAATTCCTGGCTGGAAGACATAATGTCGCATTCAAATAGGCAAATAAGCACACAGTTGAAAAACAACAACAAATGTTGCTGACGCGTGCAAATTGGAATGATAATATGGCTGCTGAGTTGTTGGTGGTCGGGGAGCTGGTGCGGCGTTGTAATGGCACCTCGCTCTGGGGGGGATTTTGAGATTGGGAATATCTACAGGGCAGAGGCCTGTGGTAGTGACAACACTCACCCTTTCCTATACACGACTCCATTTTATGGAGCTCAACTGGGGTAGTAACCCCAGCATTGCATTTAGCTTTTCTCTGGTATGTTTTAGCAATGAATTTACCTGGAAATGTATGCTAGATGGTAATTTCACTGGGTGACACAGGTCAAAGCCCAGAAATATATATATATATATATATATATATATATATATATATATATATATATATATATATATATATATATATATATATATATATATATATATATATATATATATATATATATATATATCTATATATATATATATATATATATATATATATATATATATATATATATATATATATATTATATATATTATATATATTATATATATATATATATATATATATATATATATATATATATATATATATACTATATATCATATCATATGATTCATATATAATCAGACTGGTTAGTGTGTCATGTATATTCCTCTTCAATCGTCGCTGGTTCGACCCAATATATGGATATAATCAATTAAAAATGTAACATATAATAAATATATTATATATATATAATTGGATATTAAAGATTTTGTAGCTATTATATATATATATATATATATATATATATATATATATATATATATATATATATATATAAGATGTATATATATATATATATATATATATATATATATATATATAAATATAAATTATATATAATAAATTATGTATATATATCCATAATATATATATTTATATATATATTATTACTGACGTTTCAAAACACAAAGGTTTCATTTTCAAGCTATAAAGATAAAAAACAATAAAATTAACATTAAAAGCGATAAAATACACATACAGGACATAATACATTATATATAGCAAAATTCAAACTAGTTGTGGCAGGATCAACCATCAAAAGAGGAAGGAAGGACGAAAGTCAGAAGGAACAAACCAGAGACGACAAAAGGCAACAGCTCACATAAGGTAAAGAGTTGTCGAGGAAGACTGTTTGTTCAATTGGGGAACAAGTTGTTTAATAAACAAGGATTCCCGGATTGTCAGTAGTTTGCCATTCGGTGCCCGTCCCAATATTTCAAAATCTTTGTATTGTATGCTATGTTTGCATTTATTGGCGTGTTGCCTGATGTTGGAAAATTCAGGACTAGCAAGTTTGCTACCAGTTCGATAGCTAACGCCCTTATGGGAATCAATTCTGACCCTCAGTAACCTCTGTGTGGGATCCCACGAGGTCCCTAGATTACATCTAGGGCAATTGAACTTGTACACAACACATGAGGTCATCAGAGGGTCAAGTTTATCTTTAAATTTAAACAAACTACCCAAGGTAAGTGGATTTGTCGGGATGGTATTAAATTTAATAGCTGGTATATAATTAGATACGAGTTTTCTAAGTACATCATAGAAATTTTGGTCATGGATCAAAAGGTACATTTGCATAAAACGGAAGTTTAGGCAAATTAGGTACGGAGACTTTTGGAATAAAAACGTTGTTAAGAAGTTTAAAAACATACCTGTGATAAAGTGTGGTGGGAAAATAATTACTTGTAAAATATTGATGCAAGAAGCGGATTTCCTCGTGAAAAAACTCCCAACTAGATGTCAATGAGAAGGCACGATGAAGTAATGTAAATAAAGAGTTTAATTTAAAGCCGTAAAAACAATGACTATAAAAATTTGAACCTAATCCTGGAGGAGCATTTTTTAGACACTTGCCCCTTGAGTTACCATCCGCTGTTCTACAAAAGGTACGTTGACAATACCTTTGCTCTTTTTAAATCCAAGTATGACGCTGAAAGGTTTCTTGATTTTATTAATAGGGCACACCCAAATATAAAATTTAGTATGGAGTGTGAAAGTGATAACAAACTACCTTTCTTAGATGTTTTAGTCTTACGACAGTATGATCATTTTAACACTTCGGTTTACAGGAAGAAACTTTTACAGGATTAGGTTCAAATTTTTATAGTCATTGTTTTTACGGCTTTAAACTAAACTCTTTATTTACATTACTTCATCGTGCCTTCTCATTGACATCTAGTTGGGAGTTTTTTCACGAGGAAATCCGCTTCTTGCATCAATATTTTACAGGTAATTATTTTCCCACCACACTTTATCATAGGTATGTTTTTAAACTTCTTAACAACGTTTTTATTCCAAAAGTCTCCTCAGACCTAATTTGCCTAAACTTCCGTTTTATGCAAATGTACCTTTGATCCATGACCAAAATTTCTATGATGTACTTAGAAAACTCGTATCTAATTATATACCAGCTATTAAATTTAATACCATCCCGACAAATCCACTTACCTAGGGTAGTTTGTTTAAATTTAAAGATAAACTTGACCCTCTGATGACCTCATGTGTTGTGTACAAGTTCAATTGCCCTAGATGTAATCTAGGGACCCCACGTGGGATCCACACAGAGGTTACTGAGGGTCAGAATTGATTTCCATAAGGGCGTTAGCTATCGAACTGGTAGCAAACTTGCTAGTCCTGAATTTTCCAACATCAGGCAACACGCCAATAAATGCAAACATAGCATACAATACAAAGATTTTGAAATATTGGGTCGGGCACCGAATGGCAAACTGCTGACAATCCGGGAATCCTTGTTTATTAAACAACTTGTTCCCCAATTACACACAGTCTTCCTCGACAACTCTTTACCTTACGTGAGCTGTTGCCTTTTGTCGTCTCTGGTTTGTTCCTTCTGACTTTCGCCCTTCCTTCCTCTTTTGATGGTTGGTCCTGCCACAACTAGTTTTGAATTTTGCTATATATAATGTATTATGTCCTGTATGTGTATTTTATCACTTTTAATGTTAATTTTATTGTTTTTTATCTTTATAGCTTGAAAATGAAACCTTTGTGTTTTGAAACGTCGTAATAAATGTATTTTATGGACCACCTGAGATGTACTTCCTCCTTCAACCGTCTTCTATATATATATATATATATATATATATATATATATATATATATATATATATATATATATATATATATATATACATACATACATACATACATACATACATACATACATACATATATATATATATATATATATATATATATATATATATATATATATATAGAAGAAAGGTTGAAAGAGGAAGTACATCTCAGGTGGTCCATAAAATACATTTATTACAACGTTTCAAAACACAAAGGTTTCATTTTCAAGCTATAAAGATAAAAACAATAAAATTAACATTAAAAGTGATAAAATACACATACAAGACATAATACATTATATATAGCAAAATTCAAAACTAGTTATATATATATATATATATATATGATTATTATCATATTATATATATATATTTATATATATATATATGATTTTATCACACATGATTCATTTATCACACATTACCACAGTGAAAAATGAGAGACCGGTTTGACTTTATTTCCAAGCCATTGACGAAGGACTGATACAGAGTATAAATCACAAATAATATACTACAGGAACAGTACTGACGAACATACACAACCGTTAGAGACTATGTATCCACACAAAGGCTGGTGTCAAAGTAGGAGTGGCCTTCAAAACTCATTTGGCTAAAAATCACAATATACTCTCAGGGGACAATACTGATAAACATACCGACCTTAGGCGACCTCAGATCCAGACCTGAAAGGTGTCAGGGAGGCGGAGTTTGGAATCTCATTAGCACTACTGCCCCTGCACTGTGTTTACAAATATGATAATCCTATATTCATACATCTCTACTGCCTGCCTTAAAATTTAAACAATTTACAAATTTCTTTTGATATTAAAGGATCAAGTTTATACATCCCTTGACTGATATTCATATTATGGTTGTAACTTTCTTTTATAAAGCTAGATTCAATGATATTCCTTTCCAGTGCATTATTAGAATATACATCCTTTTTGCCCCTTCCCAGTTGATAGCATGATTGTTCTCACTAACATGTACAAAAATACCACTGTTCCCCTGCGCATATCTCACACATTTCTTATGTTGTTCAATTTTTTTTCCAGTGCTTTCCCTGTTTGGCCAATATAAAAGTTGTCACAAGACTTACATGGAATTTTATATACAAACCCTCTAATATGTCAGGGGAGTTCTTGATAAGTACTTTTTTCATTGTTTTATTGTTCTTAAATGCAACATTAACACCAAATTTCTTAAGAAGATGGGGGATATCTTTCATATTATTAATATAAGGCAGTATAAGCAAATTTTTGGTGTTGTAAGGTTCTTTTTGGTTTCGATACATAGTCTTTTTTGCTGCTTCAAGTGCACTGTCTAATACACCATCAGGATATTTCAATCTCTTGCCTGCATTCCTAATCTTATCTATTTCCTCATCAATAAATTCAGGGCTACATGCCCGTAATGCTCTTAAAAACATAGATGAAAACACTGATTTTTTAACCTTATTGCTTTGTCCGGAATAGAAATGCACATAGGAAGAAATATTAGTGGGTTTTCTATACACATTATATTTAAACCCACTACTATTTCTTCGTATGAGGACATCCAAAAAGGGTAAGCACCCATCGTTTTCCATTTCCATAGTAAATTTAATTGATGGTACTAATTGATTTAACTTGGCAAAAAAGTTACTTACTGTACATCTTGGTTCCCTGGCCATACACAAATTATGTCGTCAACATACCTAAACCATGTTACATTGCATGGGATTATGTTGCTTAATATTTTCTTTTCAAAAAATTCCCTATATAAGTTACTTAACACTGGGGATAGAGGGTTTCCCATTGCCATACCTAAATTTTGTGAGTAAAATTTACCATTAAATTCAAATTTACACTCTTTCACACACAATTTAATGAGTTCAATTAAAGTACTTTTTGAAAATGGGATATCCAGCTGTGTGTTCTCTAATAATTCAGATAAAAACTCCATCAGATCATCAATTGGCACCTTTGTGAACAGTGATACATCAAAACTTACAAACCTGGATTCACTATTAATCTGTACACTATTTAATTTGTTTATCAGGTCCACATTATTCGTGATACTAGCATTTGAGATGGTACCTACTAATGGGTTGAGAATATCTACTAGGTACTTCGCTAGCTTGTAAGATGCGGAACCAACTGAACTGATAATTGGCCTGGCAGGAAAGTTTGTTTTGTGAGTTTTTATTGTACCATACATGTGTGGTAGCAATGGAGAGGTCACACACAACTTCTTTATAAGGCTTTCGTTACCTTTCAACAGGTTTTTCACTTTCCTATTGACACCACTGTTCACATTGTCTAACGGGTTCTTATTTAATTCTTTATATGTGCTATCATCACCCAAAAGATTTTCCATTTTTTCTATGTATTCACTTTTATTTAAAATTACAAGAGCGCCTGATTTATCTGCTTTCGTCATGTGTATATTTTTATCTTTTTTCAGTTCACTGATAGCAACCATAAATCTTTTGGGGACATTTGTGGTGTCTGATTTTTTCATACTTCCATACATCACTCCCTTAACTATGTTCACTTCTTCATTCATTAAATCACTATATTTTTCCAAATTGCCCAGTCCTTTAGTAATTTCCACACTGTTCCTTCCGCCAGAAGATAAGGCAAAGTTTAAACCGTAGCCTAAGGCACTAGTTACATTTCTATCCAGATGTTTGTTTGATAAGTTGATGACACATTCATGATTGGCATTGTTGGCCCAAGGGCTTCTTTCAATCAACAGTTTCATTTTATTGTCGTGTTTATGTTTCAGTTTCCAATACACTCGGCAGTTACATCGGAATGACAACGATGCGTTTTTCGAAGAGAGTGTCCTGCCATGCCCAAGAGCGAGCAATCTTCAATCATGCAAAAACTGCCCACAACCAGAGACGTAAACAACAAGACATATCCCAAACATCGACATTATACAGTAGATCAAGTATCAGACCATCGCTGACTGCGCCTCTTGGAAGCCTTGCATATAGGAAAAGAAAGACCATCATTGAACATCACGCAAGAGACCTATCTTCTTCCTACAGTTGCCAGGAAACCCACAACAAGCGCCCCACACAACGCGACCATCGACCAGGATTCATCATACAACGTTAGTGCCTATCAAAATTCCCCTGCTCCTTCATAGCAATGCAGCACTTGCATGCAGAACAGACCATCGACGCACGAAATGCAGCTAAGAACGAGAAGGAATGCCCACAGGCCTCCAATGATAATTCAGCGCCGAATTTGACCCCGCCCACCACTCACATAAAAGCTGATCTAACCCGTTACTTGTTTAGTTCCTTTTCACCAACGTCCTGACGACGACTTCGGAGATGGTTGAAACATGTAGACTACACAATGTACAAGATATAAGAAAAATAAGGGATTTTGACAAAGGAAAAATCTATTTCTGGGGGAAGACCTGTGTCACCCAGTGAAATGGTTCCATTTAGCACATTTCTATGTATAAGAATTGCTACATATACTAGAGAAAAAGCTATCTAGAATGCCGGGGTTACCACCCCCGGAGCGATCACCTATAATCGGTGTCGGTATACACTAGGGGTGAGCGTACACCACTATCAGAGGTCTTCGTCCAACAGATCTCTCTATTCTCAAAGTCCCAAATTGGGTGTGCCGAAGTAAATTGTATTTTTCCTAACTATACAAACCCGAGGTTCTTTACATTAGGGATTACTTTCAGGCGTAGGCTGGAAACAGCCGTTGAACTTCAAACAAGGTGGTTAGGCAGTTAATTACTGTCTGGGAGGCAGGAGTACCGCCTGCCCAGATGTTAACATTCCAATTTGCCTTTCGGCCCAGGTATCAGATTGAGGGGTGGCATGAGGTGGGCATAAAGCGTAAAGGACCTCGGGTTTGTATAGTTAGGAAAAATACAATTTACTTTATAAATTGTTATTTGTTCCGACACAATACAGTAGAACCTTGTTCCAGAAGAAGTGTCGAGATTGATTTTGTCGAATCCTGAGTTAATTTCTCCCATAAGAAATAACTGAAAATGGATTAATCCATTCCTGACCACCAGTCATTACCCCAACCTTGCCTTTTTATACAAAACTTTACACAAATCACAATTAAATAGGTTCACAGTTGAATAACTTACCGTATCAAAGCACTTTTTACATTTTTAAATGCATACTGTATCAAAAAAGTTGGCCTATGACCAATGCGGTGATAATGTTACCATAGGCTAGGCTAAGTAGCCTTATAGGCACTACCAGAATGTACTGTAACAGGTACACATGAAAACTGTTGTTAATAATGATAACATTGAAAAACAAGCCATATCACATGAAATTAATAATACAGTATTTATAAACCGAATTACTGTATGTCAGTTATCATAAAATTAAGAAAAATTCCAAAATTACGTGGAACTCGGCAGCCTGTGGCAGATATAAACAAACCAGAACGCCGCCTGGTGGTGTATCAAGGTACTAATTACATAAACATTCTGAATGTTTATGTAATTAGTACCGCGATACACCACCAAGGCACTCTGGTTTGTTTATATCTGCCACAGGCTCCGAAGTTCACGTAATTTTGAAATTTTTTAATTTTACGATAACAGACATACAGTAATTTGGCTTATAAATACTGTATTATTAATTTCATGTGATAATATAGCTTGTTTTTCAACAGCAGCAGCAGCATGTGTGGGCTTTAAATGCTTTTAAATAAGCATGGGAAGAACGCCACCAACAATGCCAACTAGCGACAGCCACCCGAAACTTTTTTCTACAAGCATCATATGATTCATCGGGTCGGATTCCGGTTTGTTGTTTGAACTCCAACACAAATTTTACTCAACATTTCGTGTTGAAATCCGATTATTTCGAGTTCTAGTACACTCGAGGACCGGGGTTCTACTGTATGCAAACCCTCAGTCCTTTACATTAGGAGACTCACTGATTGGAGGGAGGAATCTGATAAAGTCTCTCTGAACTGACTGGAGTTCACCACCTTGTCTTCCCTTCCTGGTCGTGAGAGCGAGGAAGGGAAAAACTGCCTCTGACAAAAGATCGGGTTGTAAGAAACGCAGGATCAGTTGTCAGACTTCTGGGTCCCTTTGCATGAAAGAGGAGACGTCAGTTCATGCAAAGTAGGCTAGGAAGAATTTGACGTCGGATGACAATAAGACAAATACAAGCATTGGGTTTGTCTCATAGTCATGGTCTCCTTCCTCCCCTTGCAAGAGGAAGGAGTGGGGTTGCTTCTATTAACCTGAACAGAAATAGAACAGGAGCTCCCGTTATGTGCTTACCTGCCTCGATCGCCAGATCCAGCTTGTAAAGGCACGTCCGCTCACTGCCCGTGGGAAGAGAGCCAGGGTGGGGAGAAAGAAGAGAGGCCAGTCACTCCACATTCAATCTCCCAAGCACAACCATACAACATAGGCGAGATGCAACCTGTCCTGTTAGAGGAGCTGGATAAGCTACACAACTTGTTGAGCAACTACCACAGGACCCAAGGAAAAAGTGTCCAAGGACTTGTGTGCAACATCCTGGAGGTAGAAGGAGGTGAGGTATGTCTGCTGGGACCACACACCCGCCTTCAGCACCTGTGACACCAACATATTCTTCCGGAATGCGAGGGACGGACCAATGCTGCGGACCTCGTGAGCTCTTGGACGAAGCGTACCGGTTTCGTCTTCTCCTTCAGCAGAGTACGCTCTCCTTATCGTCTCACGAAGCCAGAAAGAGATGGTGTTCTCGGACACTTCTTTCTTGGTCGAGCCAGTGCTAACGAAGAGTCGTCGACACTCAGGCCGGAGGCGCTGAGTTCTCTTCAGATAGCGCCCGCAGCACTCTAATAGGACACAGTAGCATCTTGTCTGGTTCATTACCTACAAAGTCCTCTAGGGAGGGGATCGTGAAGGACTCGAACCGTGAGCCAGGGACCGAAGGGTTCTGAGTCTTCGCTACGAAATCCAGGACGAAATTGAGCGTAACTGATCCCCATCCCCTCAAGTGTTTAACATCGAAGAAAAGTCCGTGAAGCTTCGCCGATGCCAGGGCTAGCAAGAAGACAGTCTTGAGGGTCAGATCCCTGTCTGACGACTCTCGTAAAGGCTTGTACGGTGCACGAGTCAGGCTCCTTAGGACGAGAGTCACATCCCACGCTGGGGGCCTGAGATCCCTGGGTGGGCAAGACCTTTCGAAGCTTCTCATTAGTAAAGATATCTCGAAAGAGGAAGAGATGTCTACTCCTTTCAGCCGTAAGACTAGGCCGAGTATGACGCGTTAGCCTTTCACAGCTGAAACGGAGAGAAGCTTCTCTCGGTGAAGGAAGACGAGGAAGTCCACGACCTGCTGAACAGTAGCTCCGACCGGAGAGATATCCCTTCGACGACACCAACCACAGAAGACGGACCACTTTCCCTGGTATACAGCTGTGGAGGATCTTCTGAGGTATCCTGCCATCTCTGTTGCTGCTGCTGCAGCGCGAAACCTCGCTCGCAAGAGATGGTGGATAACCTCCAGCCGTGAAGGCACAGGGAATGCACTGCCTGGTGGGACCGCTCTGTGAGGTTGACACAGCAGGTTGGACCAGGGGGGAATCTCTCTCGGCGCCTCGGAGAGGAGAGCTAGCAGGTCCGGGTACCACCAGAGTCATTCTGAGATTAGGGGTAATCATCACTCGGCTGATCACACGGCGAATCAGACAGAACGGGGGAAAGGCATATGCGTCGAGATTGTCCCACAGGTGTTGGAACGCATCCTCTGCAGCGGCCCATGGGTTCGGCACGACATAACAGAAGACCTGGAGTTTTCTGTTGTGCCGGGTGGTGAACAGATCGATGGCTGGACGCCCCCACAGGTCGAACAGCCTTTCCGCTACCTCCGAGTGGAGGGACCATTCGGTCCCTACCACCTGGCTCTGGCAGCTGAGCTTGTCTGCCACGACATTCCTCTTGCCTGGAATGTACCTGGCTGACAGCTCTACCGAGTGAGCCACGGCCCACTCGTGCACCTGCATCGTCAATTGATGAAGCTGGTGGGACACCAGTCCCCCCTGCTTGTTGACGTATGCCACTACCGTGGTATTGTCGCACATCAGTACCACGGAGTGTCCCATCACTCGATCCCGGAACTCTTGGAGGGCCAGGAAGGCTGCCTTGAGTTCTAGGATGTTGATGTGAAGGTGTTCGTCATCTCGGTGCCACAGTCCTCCAGGTGTGCGCCCCATCCCTCGGTCGGTGTGTTCGAAAACAGAAGCATGTCCGGAGGGGGAGTATGCAGGGCTACTCCTATCAAGAGGTTCCTGTCGTCTAACCACCAGCGAAGGTCCTTCCTCAGCTCCTCGGAAAGAGAGATGAGGAAGGACTGGGGGTCTTGGGACTGGGACCAATACTCCTTCAGTCTCCACTGGAGAGACCGCCTGAAGACGCCCGTGAGGTACTGGCTTCTCCAAAGACGGCAGGTGACCGATGATGACTTGCCATTGCCGAGCTGGCTGCTCCTGCCGTGACAGGAACAGCTGTGCTGCCTGCCTGAACTTGCTGATATGAGAGTCTGAGGGAAAGACTTTCGCTGCTACCGTATCTATCAGCATGCCCAGGTACTTTATCCTCTGCTTGGGGGTGAGATCTGACTTCTCCAGATTTACCATGATCCCTAGATCTCGGCAAAACTCGACGAGCCAATCCCTGTCCTGTAGCAACTGCGAGCGAGAGCTCACCAGGACTAGCCAGTCGTCGAGATACCTCAGAAGACGTATCCTGTGTGAGTGGGCCCTAGCTGACACGAGGGAGAATACAGTACTCTCGTGAACACCTGGGGAGTGGTCAAGAGCCCAAAGCAAAGTGCCCTGAATTGGAAGACCGACTCCCCGAGGACAAAGCGGAGGTACTTGCGAGAGGACGGATGGATGGGTATTTGGAAATACGCATCCTTCAGGTCCACCGTAAGCATGAAGTCGTTCTCCCTGATGGAGGCCAGCACAGTTTGCGATGTTTCCATCGTTAACTGAGTCTGGCGAACGAAACGGTTCAAGGGAGAGAGGTCTATGACTGGTCTCCATCTCCCTGAAGCTTTCTCTATGAGAAAGACACGGCTGTAAAAGCCTGGAGACTGGTCCAACACAACTTCTACAGCACCCTTGCTCAGCATGGCTTGCACTTCTTGCTGTAGTGCGGTGTCCTTCGACGAACCTGGAACATATGTCTGGAGATGGACCGGAGAGTAGGTGAGGGGAGGCCGAGACTCGAAGGGTGGTAGATATCCCTCCCGAAGGACATCCACTATCCAGGTCTCGGCTCCATGTCGCTGCCAAGTTGCCCAATGGCTCGACAGGCACCCCCCCACCTTTGGCAGCTTTTGGTGGGGAACACCGCCCCTAGTGTTTCCCCTTCTTCTTCTTACCCTTGCCCCCTTTACCGGCTTGGAAAGTGGGCTGAAAAGGGAGGGAGTGACCCCCCCTTCTCGAGGAAGAAGAAGGCTGGGTCTTTCCTCGGGGCCCCTTCGAAGACTGGGACTTCTTAGGGGCCGAGGAAGTGCCAGCCTGGCCTGAAGACCTGGCCGCAGTGGGATGCGAAGACCCAGAGGTCTTGGCCACTGCCTGGTGGACAAGCTGGTTGCTGTCATCGGCACGGCGCTTGTCCACCGCGGCGTCCACCAGCTCTCTGGGGAAGAGAGAGGAGGAACCCAGCAACGGTCCATTCCGCATCCGCAGGGCGATAGCTGATTTGGGACCTACAGACCTGGCAAAGCGAGAGAGAATGGCATCCCTCGCTTTAGCACAAGGTTCGCCCACAGGTTTGCAGTCTGGTGGGCGAGGTAGGAGATAGCACTACCCCCCGACTGGCACAGTCTCCCAAAGGCCGAGTTCTCCCCAGGTACAATAGCGCCTGAGGAAGCAGCTACCTTCGATACTGTGAAGGACCACAGATTGAGCCAGGAGACTGCTTGGAAGGTCGCCATGGCGGTGGCTTCTAGGGTTGCAGCTTCTTGCTGAGAGAGGGAGATACTCTCTGCAGTCAACTGCTGCAACGACAGACCCAGATCCAAAAGAGTCAGGACCGGGTCAACCTGCTTAGTCAGCAACTGGTGCGTAGAAGCGCTTCTGTCAAGGCAGAGGAGGAGGAAGAAGCTTGTCCGAGCGGCTCGAATGAAGCGAACTGTCTTGCCCAGACACAAGACACCACCTGGTCGAAAACCCCTCGGCAAGCGTGGACCACGGCAGCCCCACGAAGCCTTGGGTTCCTTCTTGGGTCCCCAGAAGGATTCGAGGCGCGACAGACGATCCACAGACGAGGCCGTGGTCCCTTCCCCGAGGTCATTGTGCTGATGAATCAGTGCAATAACCTCTGCATAAGTCCTCTGTATTTCGGGGGTGTCCGCATCCTGGGGCAGAGGACCCTCGAGTCCTTCCAGAGTGCGGTCCTCCCAAACTACTCTCCCCGCAGGAGGGAGAACCTCGGCAGACCCCCGTGGACCATCCTGAACCGCGCGGGCGTAGGACCTGGTCGAGCCGAGAACCGAGCCAGGTTCGTACCCCCACGCAGTAGAACTCTGAGGAGAACACTCCCCAGAGTTCCTCCTCTCCGACTCGCGCCCCCTGGAAGAAACCAAAGGGGCGGAGGGTACAGGCAAGGAAGATCGGGCGCTCCCACTGGCTTTACCGGCAGAACCAGCAGAGGCAGTGGGCCGAGAGCAGTCACCAACCTGCGGTGATGACGAGCCCCCGGGTCGAGGAGACTGCTTTCGCCCAGGCGAAGCAATCTCCTGAGGAGAGTGGAGCGGCTCGCGAGAGCCCAGCCGCGCACTCGCCTCCCCCGAGCCAGGATGGCCACGCGGACGTGGCTGGGGACTGGGAGGAGTCGAACGCGTGGCTGGCTGGCGCGAGCTTACGCTGTCCTCTCGACGCGCCCCAGTCTTCTTTGAGGCCGGAGCCTCTTGGGAAGACTGAGTAGGGGACTTCTTCCCCACCTCTCCTTGCGTTCGGCCCCGCGGGGCTGAAGCAATATCCCGGGAACCTGACTTGGCACCTGAAAGAGTGCCAGCAGGAAGAGAGGGGGCACCTACATGCCCCAGCTCTTTCTCTCACCCCATGCCCTGGTCTGTATGGCGAGAAGTTTCTCCCAGTATCAGACTGGGGTACCAGGTCTCCTTTGGGGACACGGTACTGGAGCAACTTCGCGAACGAGTGTCCGACGCGGACTCGCTGGCCTTTGATGCAGGAAGTTTCTTAGGCGCAGCGGGGGGAGTGCAGGCCTTGGTCTGCACGCCCTTGGCTCCCGGTGCCACTGGCCCGGAGGCCAGGGCAGCAGTTCCCTGATCCGAGGATCGGGAAGAGACGATGAGAGATCCCACTGCCTTCCCTGTGGAAGGAGGCAGACCCTTAGAAGCCTCGGTGTGAGGCTTCTTGGGGGGAGAGAGGCAGACTTCTTCTTTCGGCTGCGAAGCCTCGGAAGGGGAAGCAAAAGAAGCAGCAGATGAAGACGACGATGATGACGAAGATGAAGGCGACGACACCTTCCTAGACCTCTTCTTCTTCTTCACCATCTGCTTCAGGAACGCCGTCAAGTCCCCAAGCCAGGAAAGCGAGGCCGCAGACTCCGGAACAGCAGGAGGGGCTGCAGCAGAAAGCACATCCCGGGCAGAGACCGCGGAGCTCGGGCCAGCATTTGCCTGGGTGGAGAGAGTCGCGCGTCGGCCAGGAACAAAAGTGGGCGGGGCCGGGAATGCAGGCGCCGCCCCTCCCGCGTGGATATTCAAGTCAGGTCACGCCAGGGTCAATGGGATGGGGACTGGAACAGACGAAGGGCCGGGCTGGAAAGTCAGACGAGGAACAGAAGTCGTGGACAGGCCACGGTCAGCAACGGGGGCAGCGACAGTCACGTACGAGTATGATGACGTCACCATGTAGGCGGGGCCAGCACGCGTGAAAGGAGCCAGGAAGCCAGCGGAACAGCATGCTGCAACACAGGTGACGCCGACACTTGGGTGTCTAGATGTGATGCAACAAACACCGGGAGCTGAGCAAATCTCGACATGGTGACGGTCGTAGTAGTGACTGACGTTGCCGAGTGAGTCGTAACTGGTGCGGGGGGGAGAGGAGCCAATACCTCCAGTGACGTGCCAGGTAGGCCCAGGTGTAGCCAGGATGAACTTGGGATCGGTGCCTGGCTATCCAGCACGAGACCTGAAGCGAGAGTCGGGTCAGTACAGGAAGCCTCCACCTGCTCCGGAGGAAAAAACTCCCCTACGGAATGGGAAGAGACCTCAGAGAGGATGTCCCGGTCCAACTCTCCCCCACGCCCTTCCACAAACGATGAAACGTAAGAGGAAGGGGAGGGGGAGTCCTCACCCGAGGGAGAGGGAGCAAGCAGGGGAAGCTCGCTGGGAGGGAGAAACGAGCCCGACACATTCGCCACCACTGGAGTCGTCGGGGGCGTTTCCCTCAGACGACTCCTTGGTAGGCTTACGAGGGTAACGTCTCCTCCCCTCGAACTTCCCCCATTGCTCGGAGGACCAAGAACAACACTCGCTACAGGGGTCGTCACGTGAACACACATGCCCCCTTCAAGATGTACAGAGGGCGTGTGGGTCCACGTCAACTCTAGATCTAAAAGAGTTGCACTTTTTACCCCCTACCCAAGGACACACACGCTGGGGATAGGAAGGTTTAGATGGTTTCTCCATTACAAACAAAAAGAGTAAATTTCGCTCCAAAAAGTAGAAAGAAAGCTGTCAGGCAGAGAGCGGCGAAGAACAACGTCCGTCGCTCGACGGCGGCAGCGAATGGAATGTTTACATCCGGGCAGGCAGTACCCCGCCTCGGACAGTAGTTAACTGCCTAACCACCTTGTTTGAAGTTCAATGGCCGTTTCCAGCCTACGCCTCAAAGTAATCCCTAATGTAAAGGACCGAGGGTTTGTATATTGTGTCGGAACAAATAATATTTTCACAAAACAATCTTTGACAAATATCCCAATTTAGACAAATATGAATATTGTATTGGAATTCTACTGAACAACTTAGCTGAGTCAGAAAAACAAATTGTCATGAGAATTGAAAAAACCCAGTATAAGATTAATTCATTGAAAACTGCCATTAAGGGTAAAATTTGTAAGATGACTTTGAAATATTATTAATATTTCAAAGATTAATAACAACTTACTGTAGCAAAATCACAATTTTTAAAGTAAATTGTATTTTTCCTAACTACACAAACCTGAGGTTCTTTACATTAGGGATTACTTTCAGGCGTAGGCTGGAAACGGCCGTTGAACTTCAAACAAGGTGGTTAGGCAGTTAACTACTGTCTGGGAGGCAGGAGTACTGCCTGCCAGGATGTAAACATTCCAATTTGCCTTTCGGCCCAGGTATCAGATTGAGGGGTGGCATGAGGTGGGCATAAAGTGTAAAGGACCTCGGGTTTGTATAGTTAGGAAAAATACAATTTACTTTAAAAATTGTGATTTGTTCTGACTCAATATACAAACCCTCGGTCCTTTACATTAGGAGATATTGGTTGGAGGGAGGAATCTGAGTGATTCTCTATGAACTGACTGGAGTTCACCACCTTCTCTTCCCTTCCTGGTCGTGAGAGCGAGGAAGGGAAAACTGCCTCTGACAAAATGATCGGGTTCTAAGAAACGTGGGATCAGTTGTCAGACTTCTGGGTCCCTTTGCATGAAAGAGGAAACGTCAGATCATGCAAAGTAGGCTAGGAAGAAATTGGCATCAGATGACATAAAGGCAAATACAAGCATTGGGTTTGTCTTATAGTCATGGTCTCCTTCCCCTGCTTGCAAGAGGAAGGAGTGGGGTTGCTTCTATTAACCTGAACGGAAAATAGAACGGGAGCTCCCATTGGGTGCTTACCTGCATCGACCGCCAGATCCAGCATGTAACGGCACGTCCGCTCCCTACCCGTGGGAAGAGAGCCAGGATGGGGAGAAAGAAGAGAAGCCAGTCACTCCACTTTCATTCTCCCAATCACAGCCGTACATCTCAGGCGAGATGCAACCTGTCCTGTTAGAGGAGCCAGGTAAGCTACACAACTTGTTGAGCAGCCACCACAGGACCCAAGGAGAAAGTGTCCAAGGACTTGTGTGCAACATCCTGGAGGTAGAAGGAGGTGAAAGTAGTCTGTTGGGACCACACACCCGCCTTCAGCACCTGTGAAACTGACATATTCTTCCAGAATGCGAGGGACGGACCAATGCTGTGGACCTCATGAACTCTCGGACGAAGCGTACCGGTGTCGTCTTCTCCTGCAGCAGAGTATGCTCTCCTTATCGTCTCACGAAGCCATAAAGAGAGTGTTCTTGGACAATTCTTTCTTGGCCGAGCCAGTACTAACAAAGAGTCATCGACATTCAGGCCAGAGACGTCGAGTCCTCTCAGATAGCGCCGCAGCACTCTAACAGGTCACAGTAGCATCTCGTCTGGTTCATTACCTACAAAGTCCCGTAGGGAGGGAACCGTAAAGGACTCGAACCGTGAGTCAGGGACCGAAGATCTCTGAGTTCTGATCCCCTCAGTGTTTGATCCCCATCCCCTCGTTGATCGAAGTCCGTGAAGTTTGCCAACTCTCTTTGTCGATGCCAGGGCTAGCAGGAAGACGGTCTTGAGGGTCAGGCCCCTGTCTGACGACTCTCGTAAAGGCTCGTAAGGTGCACAAGTCAGGTTCCATAGGACGAAAGTCACATCCCACGCAGGAGGCCTGAGATCCCTGGGCGGGCAAGACCTTTCGAAGCTTCTCATTAGTAGAGATATCTCGAAAGAGGAGATGTCTACTCCTTTCAGCCATAAGACTAGGCCGAGAGCGGCGCGATAGCCTTTCACAGCTGAAAGAGAGAGAAGCTTCTCTCGGCGAAGGAAGATGAGGAAGTTCGCGAACTGCTGAATAGTAGCTCCGACCGGAGAGATGCCCCTTCGACAACACCAACCACAGAAGACGGACCACTTTCCCTGGTACACCGCTGTTGCTGCATGACGCAAAAAGCCTCTCGCTCGCAAGAGATGATGGATAACCTCCAGCCGTGAAGGCACAGGGAATGCACTGCCTTGTGGTACCACTCTACGTGAGGTTGACACAGCAGGTTGGGCCAGGGGGGGATCTCTCTCGGTGCCTCGGAGAGGAGAGCTAGCAGGTCCGGATATCAAATGGCCTGGGGCCATTTGGGTGCCACCAGAATCATTCTGAGATTCGTAGTGATCATCACTCGGCTGATCACTCAGCAAATCAGACAGAACGGAGGAAAGGCGTATACGTCGAGGTTGTCCCATTGGTGCTGGAATGTGTCCTCCGCAGCGGCCCCAGGGCCGGCACGACAGAACAGAATACCTGGAGTTTTCTGTTGTGCCGGGTGGCGAACAGATTGATGGCTGGATGCATCCACAGGTCGAACAGCCTTTCCGCTACCTCCGAGTGGAGGGACCATTCGGTCCCTATCACTTGATTCTGGCGGCTGAGCTTGTCTACCACGACATTCCTCTTGCCTGGAATGTACCTGGCTGACAGCTCCACCGAGTGAGCCACTGCCCACTCATGCACCTGCATTGTCAACTGGTGAAGCAGGAGGGACACTACGCCCCCCTACTTGTTGACGTATGCCACTACCATGGTATTGTGTCTTGGAGGGCCAGGAAGGCTGTCTTGAGTTCCAGGATGTTGATGTGAAGGCACTTGTCGTCTCGGTGCCACACTCCTGAAGTCAGCAACTCCTCCAGGTGTGCGCCCCATCCCTCAGTCGATGCATCTGAGAACAGTAGCATGTCTGTAGGGGGAGTATACAGGGATACTCCTATCAAGAGGTTCCTGTCATCCAACCACCAGCGAAGGTCCTCCCTCACCTCCTCGGAAAGAGGGATGAGGAAGGACTGGGGGTCTTGGGACTGGGACCAATATTCCTTCAGTCTCCACTGAAGAGACCGCAGGTGAAGACGCCCATCAGGTACTAGCTTCTCCAAAGACAACAGGTGACCGATGACGACTTGCCATTGCCAGGCTGGCTGCTCCTGCTGTGACAGGAACAGCTGTGCTGCCTGCCTGAACTTGCTGATACGAGAGTCTGAGGGAAAGACTTTCGCTGCCCCCGTGTCTATCAGCATGCTCAGGTACTTTATCCTCTGCCTGGGGATGAGATCTGACTTCTCGAGATTCACCACAATCCCTAGATCTCAACAAAACTCGACAAGCTGATCCCTGTCCTGTAGCAAACTGTGAGCGAGACCCAGCCAGAACTAGCCAGTCATTGAGATACCTCAGCAGACGTGTCCCATGTGAGTGGGCCCAAGCTGACACGAGGGAGAATACTCTCGTGAACACCTGGGGAGCGGTCAAGAGCCCGAAACAAAGTGCCCTGAATTGGAAGACTGTCTCCCCAAGGGCAAAGAGGAGGTACTTGCGAGAGGACGGATGAATGGATATTTAGAAATACGCATCCTTCAAGTTCACTGTAAGCATGAAGTCGTTCTCCCTGATGGAAGCAAGTACAGATTGCGCTGTTTCCATCGTGAACCGAGTCTGGCGAACGAAACGGTTCAAGGGAGACAGGGCTATGACTGGTCTCCATCCCCCTGAGGCTTTCTCTACGAGAAAGACATGGCTGTAAAAGCCTGGAGACTGGTCCAACACAACTTCTACAGCACCCTTGCTCAGCATGGCTTGCACTTCTTGCTGTAGTGCGGTGTCCTTCAGAGATCCTTGGACATATGTGCGGAGATGGACAGGAGTGTGGGTGAGGGGAGGCCGAGGCTCGAAGGGTAGTAGATATCCCTCCTGAAGGACATCCACTATCCAGGTCTCGGCTCCGTGTCGCTGCCATGTTGCCCAATAGTTCGACAGGCACCCCCCCCACCTTCGACAGCTGTTGGGGGGGAACGCCGTCCCTACATTTCCCCTTCTTCTTCTCCCCTTTGCCCCCTTTACCAGATTGGAAAGTGGGCTGAAAAGGACAGGTTGAACTCCCCCTTCTTGAGGAAGAAGGCTCGGTGTTTCCCCGGGACCCCTTCGAAGACTGGGACTTCTTAGGGGCCGAGGAAGTGCCAGCCTGGCATGAAGACCTGGCCACAGTGGTATGCGAAGACCCAGAGGTCTTAGCCACTGCCTGGTGGACAAGCCGGTCACTGTCATCGGCCCGGCGTTTGTCCACCGCGGCATCCACCAACTCTCTGGGGAAGAGAGAGGTGAAACCCAGCAACAGTCCATTCCTTAGGGATATTGCTGACACAGGACTACAGACCTGGAGAAGCGAGAGAGAACGGCATCTCTTCACTTCAGAACCAGGTTTGCCCACAGGTTTGCTGTCTGGTGGGCAAGGTACGAGATAGCCCTACCCCGCGACTGGCACAGTCTCCCAAAGGCGGAGTTCTCCCCAGGCACGATGGCGCCCGAGGAAGCGGCTACCTTCGATACTGTGAAGGATCACAGATCGAGCCAGGAGACTGCTTGGAAGGCCACCATGGCGGTGGCTTCCAGGGTTGCAGCTTCTTGCTGGGAGAGGGAGATGCTCTCTGCAGTAAGCTGCTGCAACGTCAGACCCGGATCCAGACGAGTCAGGTCCAGATCAACCTGTTTAGTTGGCAATGCCCCTACAGCTGGAGTGTAGAAGCGCTTCTGGCAAGGTAGAGGGGGGGAAGAAGCTTATTCGAGCGGCTTGATCTAAGTGAACTGTCTTGCCCAGACACAAGACTATTCACCTGGTCGAGGACCCCCTCAGCAAGCGTGGACCATGGCAGCCCCACCGAAGCCTTGGGTTCCTTCTTGGGTCCCCAAAACGATTCGAGGCGCGAAGGATGATCCACAGTTGAGGCCGTGGTCCCTTCCCCGAGGTTGCTGTGCTGACAAATCAGCACAATAACCTCTGCAAAAGTCCTCTGTATCTCGGGGGTGTCTGCATCCTGGGGCAGAGGACCCTTGAGTCCCTCCAGAGTGCGGTCACCCCGATCTACTCTCCCTGTAGGAGGGAGAACCTCGGCAGACCCCCATGATCCTTCCTGCACCACGCGGGCGTAAGACCTGGTCAAGCCAAGGGCTGAGCCAGGTTCGTACGCCCACGAGGTAGAACTCTGATGAGAAAACTCGCCAGAATTCTTCCTGTCCAACTCGCGCCCCTTGGAAGGAACCGAAGAGGTGGAGGGGACAGGCGAGGAGGATTGGGCGCTCCCACTGGCCTTGCTGGCAGAACCAACAAGGGCAGCGGACCGGGAGCGGTCACCAACCCGCAGTGGTGACGGCAGCCTGGGTCGAGGAAAGTGCTTTTGCCTAGGCGAAGCAGTCTGCCGAGGAAAGAGGAGTGGCTCATGTGAGCCGAGCCGCGCGCTCGCTTCCCCCGAGCCAGGCTGGCCGCGCGAACGTGGCCGGGGACTGGGAGGAGTCGAGTGCACGTCTGGCTGGCGCGAGCTTGCGCTGTCCTCTAGATGCGCCACAGTCTTCTTCGAGACCGTAGCCTCCCGGGGATACTGAGCAGGAGACCTCTTCTCCGCCTCTCCTGGTGTTCCCGAGAACCTGACTTGGCACTCACAGAAGTGCCAGCAGGAAGAAGCGGGGCACCTGCATGCCCAGGCTCTTTATCTCGCCCCACGCCCTGGTCTGTACGGCGAGAAGTTTCTCCCGTATCAGCCTGGGGTACCCGGGTCTCCTTGGTCTGCACGCCCTTGGCTCCCGATGCAACTGACCTGGAGGCCAGGGCAGCAGTTCCCTGATTCGTGGATCTGGAAGAGCCGACGGGAGATCCCACTGCCCTCCCTGCGGAAGGAGGCAGTCCCTTGGAAGTCTCGGTGCGAGACTTCTTGTGGGGGAGAGGCAGACTTCTTCTTCTTCGGCCGCAAAGCCTCGGAAGGAGAAGAAGAGGAGGCAGCACACAATGATGATGAAGACGAAGATGACGACACCTTCCTAGACCTCTTCTTCTTCTTCTTCACCATCTTCTTCAGGATCGCAGTCAAGTCCCCAAACCAAGCAGGCGCAGCCAATGAATCAGGAGCAGTCGCAGGGGCTGCAGCAGTAGGCGTATCTCGGGCAGAGAACGTGGTCCTCGGGCCAGCACTTGCCTGGGTGGGAGCAACCGCGTGGCAGCCAGGAACGTAAGGAGGCGGGACCGGGAATGCAGGCACAGGTGGTGCACTAGCAGCCAGGCCGGGCCGAGCCAGGGTCGAAGGTATGGGGAGAGAAACAGACGAGGGCAGTCAGGCAGAGAGCACATCCAGGCAGGCGGTACTCCCGCCTCCCGGACAGTAGTTAACTGCCTAACCACCTTGTTTGAAGTTCAACGGCCGTCTCCAGCCTATGCCTGAAAGTAATCCCTAATGTAAAGGACCGAGGGTTTGTATACTGTGTCGGAACAATCATTTATTTTATCATAAATGTATTTGTAATCACGAAAATACTAACATGATGTACAGTAAATGTCATTTCAAAATAATCTAAGAAAACACAAAAATATATGTAACATATAAGGCCAGTGCATTACATACAAGCAGAACGATGTGCAAAGTTATGTAGGCCAAAGAAAACATGCGTGTCTAAATGATAGGGGATACGTAAGAGTAACAGTTGTAGGCTTGAACTTAATTTTGCAACATGATTTTGAAATGATATTAAGGTGGTCTGGGATGAGTCTGAGGTATATTTTTGTTTGAACTCTCAAGTCTGGCGATGAACTGTTAAAATAGGCAGTTATAAGCGTTTTAGGGGTATATATAGCCTACTTAAGAGTAACAGTAGTAGGAGAGTACTGTAATGTAAGGTTGCTTTGAGTGTTTTTGGATGCTGATTTGGGGCATATTTTTGTTTTAATATTAAATTGTTTTAGTATGACAATTTAAGGTAAATTTTTGTTTGAACTATCAAATTAGTAGTTAAATGTTAAAATAAGCAGTTATAAGCATTTTAGTTTAAGGGGTACAAGGTATTTGGCAGTAAGCCAGTTATAAAAATTTTTAGAAGGCATTTTTGCATTTCTGCGGTAGGTTCTGGAACCTATCTCCATGTAAAAATGGGGGAGCACTGTAAATACATTTACTGTATATAGTTGATATTGTATGCAGCTGAAGTATTGAATACACAATACGTTTTGATGAACTATAGTGATAAGATTAGGTATGTTTCCATTCTGTAGATTAAGATTTATGAATTAGATTAGGTTCTTTTGACAGTTATGGGAGGATTATAGATTAAGATTGAAGTTAGGAAAAATTTTGATGGTAGCAGTAGTTTTATTAAGGATAATAAATTAGGGTAAAGTTCTTTCCATTTGGGGGCTCAGACCACTGTAATATTAAGGTAATAAATTAGGTCAAGGAGTGTTAGAGTTTCATTTAATAACCTCCAAATCTGTTCCCATCATATTGCACCAACTGTATACTAAAAGAAAAAGACCCAACAAAGTCATCCTAACATTTACTTTGCCAACTCTTAATGCTGACTTGTAGCACAGACATAGCATCTGTTGCATAAAATGTACTACAATAATAAACATCATTTGCATTCTTTACCTGACCTAGCTGTTTTTGCTTGCAATACTAAGCAGGCTGCTGCTGCAAAACAGTGTGTTTTCCAGTATCAGGTTTAACATTACTAATTTGGTTACAACTAAAATGTCGAATAGTTTATCTAGTGCAGTTGTGGAATCTAATCTCCAAATGTTTAAGCAGGAAGGCAATTCATTCCTGCATTCTGCTGGCATCTCTTGAATCCAGGTGTATTGGTTTTATTGTGTGTTCCCTCATATTTATTTATTTATCAGTTTTTCCTACAACTTGACTCTCTCAATATACTAAGTTCCCTTTGGGGCCTTCTTGACCCTGTCCATAAGGGTTTTCAGCTGAAGATTTAAGGAAAGAAATTTAGTAAGCTTAATCCTAAGTCATATCAGATTAACCGGTTAGGGTTACAGCCAGATCTCCAGAAGCCAATCTATCATTAAATTTTCTTATATTTCTTATCTGTGGATAAGACAGATGATGACTGACCCCCTTTGCCACATACTGAGAATATGTTTTAATGACCGTTCACATAATGTGGAACCTTTCTGATCACATATTTATTCCCATATGAGCGGCACTCTGACGAAACTGAAAGCATATATGCCTAACACAGAGGTGAAAGAGTCACTCATGAGTCTTTTGGAATAATGGGCAAGAAGGATTAAGCTATTTTAATGCTTCCACAACACACAACACTTCTCTAATCACTGTAAGAAAAAAGATTTAATTTTTTTTCTTCAAATAATTCACCTTCACTGTAGGTGAATTATTTGAAATTATCAAATACAACTCTTCTTCCATAGCTGAAGTTTAAATGTGGTTTCATCTCAACCATCATCATTATCATCAATTTTCAATGGCTAAGCATACAAAATTGAGCATTTTATTTTGCATGGATAACAGTTATTACCAAAACAAGAAATAGCTCTACCCCTGTATTGTACCAGCCTTCCTTTGTAAGTATTAAACCCTTAAATGCCTACTGGACGTATCATACGTCGACTAAAATTGTCTGTTGGGTGCCAAGTGGACGTACCGTACGTCGACTACAAAAAATTTCAACCTTCGGTCAACTTTGACTCGACCGAAATGGTAAAAAAACGCAATTGTAAGCTAAAACTCTTACATTCTAGTAATATTCAATCATGTACCTTCATTTTGCAACAAACTGGAAGTCTCTAGCACAATATTTCGATTTATGGTGAATTTTTGAAAAAAACTTTTTCCTTACGCCCGTGCGGTAACTCGGCCGAAAATTTCAGAAATTCTTTCGTCCTTTTGTCGTAATTTTTGCACTGTTTTATATTAGCCGTTACATAAAGTTTTATATATGAAAATGTGCACAATTTCATGCAAAATACAGCAAAATACAACCCATGGTTGTAGCTTTTATCAGTTTGGAAATATTTTCATATAAACCACGATAACTGCCAAAATTTCAACTTTCGGTCAACTTTGACTCAACCGAAATGGTAAAAAATGCAATTGTAAGCTAAAACTCTTACATTCTAGTAATTTTCAATCATTTACCTTCATTTTGCAACCAATTGGAAGTCTCTAGCACAATATTTCGATTTATGGTGAATTTTTAAAAACCTTTTTCCTTACGTCCAGCGCCAGAAATTCTTTAAATCACGTTGTCGTAATGTTTGCACCATTTTATATTAGTCGTTACATAAGTTTTATATATGGAAATGTGCGCAATTTCATGTAGAATACAACAGAAAATAACTCATGGTTGTAGCTTTTATCAGTTTTGAAATATTTTCATATATATCACGATAACTGCCAAAATTTCAACCTTCCAGGTCAACTTAACTGGACCGAAATGGTAAAAAACGCAATTATAAGCTAAAACTCTTACATTCTAGTAATATTCAACCATGTACCTTCATTTTGCAACAAACTGGAAGTCTCTAGCACAATATATCGATTTATGGTGAATTTCTGAAAAAAAAACTTTTTCCTTACATCTCTTGTGCGCGTAACTCGGCGAACATCTCAGAAATTCTTTCATCATTTTGTCATCACGTTTGCATCGTTTTACATTAGTCGTTATATAAACTTTTATATATGAAAATGTGAGCAATTTCATGTAAATACAACAGAAAATAGCTCATGGTTGTAGCTTTTATTCATTTTGAAATATTTTCACATAAATCACGATAACTGCAAAATTTCAACCTTGGTCAACTTTAACTCGACCAAAATGGTCAAAAAAACGCAATTATAAGCTAAAACTCTTACATTCTAGTAATATTCAATCATTTACCTTCATTTTGCAATAAATTGGAAGCTTCTAGCACAATATTTCGATTTATGGTGATTTTTTTTGAAAAAAACATTTTCCTTACATCTGCACCGTAACTCGGCCAAACATCTCAGAAATTCTTTCGTCACGTTGTCGTAATATTTGCACCGTTTTATATTAGTCGTTACATAAAGTTTATATATGAAAATGTGCGCAATTTCATGTACAATACAACAAAAAATAACTCATGGTTGTAGCTTTTATCAGTTTTGAAATATTTTCATATAAATCATGATAAATAGAAAAATTCGACTTTCGGTCAACTTTAACTTGACCGAAATGGTCAAAAACTGCAATTGTAAGCTAAAAAACTTACAGTCTAGTAATATTCAATCAATTAGCTTCATTTTTCAACAAACGGGAAGTCTCTAGCACAATATTTCGATTTATGGTGAATTTTTGAAAAAACATTTTTTACGTCCATGCGATTCTGAATTCATACACCATTTTGTGATAATATTTTCTCTGTGTTGCTTTGATCGTTTTACAATCTGTTATATACCAAAATCATTGCAATTTAGTGTACAATACAACTAAAAAAAGTAACTCATTAGCTTTAACCGTTTTGCTTACAGCGCGATTTGTAGAAAATTATATATGTTTTTTTTTTCGCTGTCATATATTCCAATATTTATATATGATGATATTTTTTTCATTTCTAATAGTTGCATACTAAACTTCAGGCAATGAGAAAAAAAGGAGCCAAAAATGAACTCTTAATCTTAAAAACTAAGTGTGTTGTGATTTTTTGAAAAAAAAACTTTTTTGCGCTTCGGCGCTAGCTCCCGAACGCCGCCAGCATACGGGAGACGTTTTTGTAAATAGAGGCTCGGCGTTTAAGGGTTAATAAGAAATAATTATAGTCTCCCTCTTTTTCTATCACTAAAAGAAGCACTGAGGGTATAGGTGATCTCTGGGGTCTCATTTGTCTCTTGTTACTGTACAGTTGTTGTCCCAGTCTGAGGCAATATACATTTAAATCATTTGGGTGTCTCACAAGTGCTGCATTAACTTAAGAATTATATATTTTCACATTTCTACCATAACAACTGACCCTAAACACTTCTTCATGATTGATGAATTTTATCCAAGCATCCACACTTTCACCCTCCCCTTACAGATTTGTTATTGTTTCCTCTCAACTCACGGGACTGAAAAATCTCATACAAGATCCTATCATTTGTTTCCAATACAGCATTTGTAAAGTGAATATCAAATTACATTTTCATGATTTGCTTTAACTTGATTCTTTGCTTGTTTTAATATTTTCAATTTCTCTCCTAAATTCACAACAGACTAAAATGCATAGCAACAAAGATCATTTGTTGAACAGTAGTCTTGATCCACTATGGTATTTACAACCATGTCAATCTCAAGATTGTCAACTGTATCTGATCACTGTGGGGTCCAACATTATTTGTATTTATGAAAAAATAATTTTTAAATGAGGATAAAACTGTTTGAAAATCTTAAAAAGACAGCATTAGCCTTTCATAGAGGTCCTTCCTCCAATAATGATAGTAATGAGAGCTGACTTCCAATGTCCATTTCCTACCCAACCCCAAAGGGATGGCACTAACATGACTGGTAGCTCGCATGAAGGCTAAACCCTCTTGATAAGACTGGGCTAATTCTAAGAAATAGTCCCACCCCGGAGATATCAATGACTAGCATACTGATACTTTTGATGAGACCAACGCAGCTCCCACAATTGGCTTCAATAACGAAGCCCAAAACCAAAAATTGTTTCCCTTCTTGATGACCAAACTCTGGAGAGGAAGTTAGAGTGGCTGGAAAGCCACTAAAGCCAATAAAATCCAAGAGGTTGAGGTAATAGTGAGATAGAATACACAATGATATTTGGAGGGACACTTTGCCATGAGTATTCTCCCCACAGTTCACACATTTATCGCTCACTTCTGGGTTTCAGACGACATGTGTTGACATGTCCAAATATTGGAAGTAAAAGTATTTTCCATGGAATGGAAAACAGGGTATTATCTTTATTTTGTACCAAGCTGCTGATGTGGTCTAATTAGGTCATACATGAGTAATGAAGAGGAACTGGGAACAATACCCCCAATGTCTTCCTTCATTGCTTTACCTTTTGGTCTTCGATTCCCTTCAGTAAATTTCCCTCTGAATATCTCACCAAATCTCTGGAGAATAACAGACTTCAGCCAAAGTACTATACAGTATATGTGAGGGATACTTTTTTTTTGGATCTTTCAGTTTTTTAAATATCATAACAATAAGAATGAGGCTAAATATACAGAGGACACAATCCTAGCACACACTCTTAACATCTAGGGCGTCTATACTAATTACTCTTACTAGCTGGGAAATTATCAAGTACCATCATTGACAACAATCAAACCCAAAGCCAACTGCTTCAAAAACACCCATGATGAGCAAAGTGTTAGATGTCTTATCAGCAAGTCAGCCAAAATAAAAGTGGACACTACCAAACAAATGGGTGGTTCCCCAAAACCTGACTCACTTGCCACCCGTTAACTACCTTGCTACCAAACTTCAATGAGTGAATTAGCTTTTGCCATAGGAAAGTTCATATAAAAGGCTTGTAGCAAGAACAAAGGCTTGTATTCTTGTAGGAACAAAGCATTTTGTACATATTGGATTGCACTTTGTTTGGAAACATCTATATTTAACTTATAGTACATTTCAGTACAGGTAGCATTACAGTACCTCATTGCAGCTTGATTCAACAAGATTAGCCCTTGTAAGGTCCTCATCTTGACTTAATGCTAATAATATTGATTCACAAAGGTACTGTGCTTCTGAAGAGGCCATAGCATATTTTCCACAGAGACTAGCTATTGCTGCAAATAGACCTGATGCAACTGCATATAACTGTCCATGCATCACTGAAAAGAAATAAATTAAGATTTTCACATTCAATACAATATAATACAACATATGGACATAATACTTTACAATTCACACAACCAACTCAGTTGAGGCAACAAATGACAAATTCTGTTGAACCACTTACTGTGTATTTACTGAATTTCTTCAACATTATGGAATTGCATTACTGTAATCCAAAATACGTTACATAAACTGATTAAACAAATGCACAATGAACTGTAAAAAGATTTTCTTTACTGGGAAATTAGTTTATCCAAGTTCCATACAGATACCCTGTACTATGTTCTTATAATATTTTTACAGTTTTGCTGATAAATATTCAACTAGCATCCCCGGGGGGATTATTTTGAAACTAAAAAGTCTTCAAAAGGACAAATATGTTTTTAAAAAATTGTGGAACAACTCAAAACCAATAACAAAAGCTACCAACTTTGGGAAACACCTATGAAAACCCCACCCTGTAAGGCACCTCTACCTGACTAAAGTTCTTTGCCATCTACTTGAAACCCTCCACAACTAGTGAGTAATGAGAGGTACAAGTTAGTCACAAGTTCATTTTCCTCTTGTTTTCTTCATATTTAAGCTTATTTGCACCTCTACCTGACTTAGGTTCATTGCCATCTACTTGAGACCCTCCACAACTAGTGAGTAATGAGAGGTACAAGTTAGTCACAAGTTCATTTTCCTCTTGTTTTTTTCATATTTAAGCTTATTTAAGTATGATTTGTTCCTGTGGGAATGCAAAGTGCAGCTTTTTATGTAGGAATATTCCTCGGAACAAACTTGGTAATAGTGGCTTATTAATGGTGGGCAAGCACATCTTCAGCTATGGTGGTGACAAGACATGTACTGCACTTTTTCCAACTGCCTCATTGAATCCCTATACTATTTCACTGTATGTGTATTTGTTTTTCATCGTGGATGGTACTCAAAGAGTGTGATTGTGAGCAACATATGTGTGTAGGATCTAAGTGGGTGTGTGGCCAGTTTATGTCCTCCTTATCTGTGGATCCCCACCAGTTTTGTCCTTTTTGCAGAGACTGCAGCCCTGATTCTCCCATGCAAGGAATATGTTGATTGGTCTTCTTCACAGTGGAAGATTTATGGCATGAAGCACAAGACAACCAAAAGATGTTTACTGGACTCTTCAGGGCTAGAACTTCAACTCTGACACCAGCAAACATTTTCGATTCCCTCTCTCTGTCCCTCTGGCTCGGTCCAAGATGGGTATGTGCGTGGAGGAAGTAGGCCAACATACATTTTCTGGCTGTGACAACCCATAATGCAAACTGAGCTCTCCTCAAGTGAAACCCCATTACTTGCTTGTTGTCCATCACCACCTATCCCTGCTTGACTAGTTGCTCCAGGTATGAGGCCTATACTAAGCATCACAGATGTCCCATCTCTTGCTGTCCTCTATTCCAGGCACAGAACTGAACACTGCTGAGCCTTCTGTGGCAGCTGTGTTGCCTGTGGGAGATAGCCCTAGGCAGTGCTCCTACAGCTCTTCTGGCTTCCTCTACCTTGTTTGCTACCACCAAAGTACTAGAGAGCAGGACTCACCACAGGAGTAAGATGCAGAAGCTCAGGCACTTAATGTTTTCATTCTCCTCCTCAGAGTTCATCCTCATCTTCTGCCCCTCCTTCCTTTCACAGAAAAGGTATTTCCCTATCTGAAGACTGATAGCATTATGGGTTGACACTAGGTTTTCTGAGCATACTCATGATCCCGTGTCCTCCCTTTCTGAGCCTCATGGGCTGCCCCAGACTTGTCACTAACTCATACTTCTTCAGAAGTATATAAAGATTTGTTGGTGCTACCTTCTCATCTCTCAAAACCATGATCCCGGAATCTTGTCTGTAATTTGTACAGACAGGGGGGTACATTCATGACAGATCTCCATAGTTGGATACCTTTTGGTATCATGGTGACCTGTTCATGCATGATCATGCTGCACTTAGAATGTTCCTAGCCCATCCAGAACTTCCAATGTGATTATGCGTGATAAAGCTCATGAGCATTTGTCCATAGCCTATACTAGTTTGGCACCCTGCAAATCTTAAGAAGACAGAAAGGATGGGTGACCACTCTTTGGAATGTGCTCCATTCATTTATGAGTCAACCTGGGCCTGTGGTTCAGTATGCAGCACCACAAGGTCCAATCATTCATGCCCATGATTTCAAGATTGTTCAACTTGACAGGCTGCTGAATCTGCCTCTCTTTTGGGAGAGAATCCAGCCCACACCTTACGGGATCTGTTAGGGCCTAAGGGTCCTTCTTCAGAACCCCTTCATTTTTAGTTGGAAGGGCCCTTTTGAGAGATTATTGGGCTCACTCGCAAGAGTAATAGTATAGTCATTGAACCAAATTTCACCACTAAAGCAAACTCTAAGGTTCCCTCTAGCTGCAAGACAGCCATTATGACTACTGTGGTTGCCAATTACTCTTGGTGTTTTGGACAAGGTGAACAGTCTGATCTGCTGATCTGAAGGTTCAATAACTTCCTCTAGATCAAGCAACGTGCCTCACTTGCCTTTGTTATACCAGCATAAGTATTAAGCTGAAAGATGACAAGACTACTCCTGTTCAGATTGATTCATCAGTCTGTGAACATACAAATGACCTTCCCCAGAGAGAATCTGACAAGAAAGTACTTCCTTTTGTCTGTGGAGTCAGGAGCCATGGAGTCAGTCATAATAACTTACTTCCAGGCAGCAGAGTGGCTCAACCACTTCACTATTGCTAGTGCCTTATCTATGGATGAGACAGAGACAACATTCCTAAGGTTGCTGGTGTTGGGAGGAAAGGTTTGGACTTTCCTCTCATATCAGAGTACCAACCTATGGGCAAACTTTGTATGGCTAAGGCTTGTCTCACTGAGACGTGAATCAGTCTTGGGAGCCTTTTTATTCTTTATGAAGAGTCAAGTTGAGGGGGATGCTTAGGTAGGCTGCCCTCCTCTCCAGCTACCACAAGTAGAATAAGCCCATCATGCCACTGGGCAATGGGGCAGTGACAGGGGACTGAACACTAAGTAGTCTGCCATTCAAGATGCATGCTACCAAAAAACACCAGCTTCTTCCTTACCTCGCTCAAACATTAATTCAATTTTCTCTCTACAATTCAGCATTACCAAATGTCTCATCATGTAACCAGAGGTGAGAGAAATGCTGGAAAAGAATGAGCTTAAAGTTGTAAAAAACCTGTCTCCGGGTTTCTAAGGTTGATTCTTCCAGGTGGAAGTCAAATGAGGGATGGCAATCGAATATCAATCTCTAATGAACTAGTTACAGATTCAGTTCAAGGTGGGAACACTTTCCATGTAAAATTCCATCTTCCATCAGAGAGGGTGACTTCATGCTTTCAATGAATCTGAAGGATACATACTTTCAGATAGGGATTTGTTCACCACTTCAAATCCATGTGATTCACACTGGGAACACCCCCTAAGGAGTTCAAATTAGTGTATGCCTTGGTAGTAGCTTCTGCCCACTTCCACTAAACGCACCTTTTTTGTTAACTCTATGATCTGTTGATTTTGGGTTAAGAACAATGACTATCTCCTCTCACAAGCAGTCAAGAGAAGTCTGACCTTAAGACCAAGCAGCCAGCAAAGTGCCAGGGCATGCTGAAAAAATAAAGCAGCACAAGAGTTTTTCCTTTGGACTCTTGTGGCAGCAAGCTCAAGGATGTGACTTGTGATAACAGGCAAAAAGCTGTGCTTTGACAGACTGTCAATGGTCACTCTCCAGCGACCCTCATAGGTGTCTCCACAGATGTTCGTTTCAGTCGCAACTGAAGTAGCAATGTGTCTCTCCAGCAAACTCCCCTCCAATCATGTAGGTTTAAGCCTAGAGGTGACAGAGAAGACCTTGTTTGAAGGCTTGGCGTACAGAAAACTCCTAATGAAAGTTTTGTTCAACTCCCAAACCCCAGGGATGCTTCTGTTCCCTAACACATCAGAGGAGGGATGGGGCACACACCTGCAACATATCACCTCTTTAGATTTTGTGGAGATGCATTCAACTCTGCTGGCCCTGCAAGCACTCTGAAATCATGGGACGGGCTACTTCATAGTCCTAATGAGCAACAATACAATTATAGTGGCATACATCAGCAAGTGGGAGGACAGTTTCCTATCAACTGTCAGCTGGAGATGCAGATGGACGAGTGGGAGGTTTGCTACGCTATAAAGCTGTCAGTGAGGTACATTCCAGGCAGAAGGAATGTTTTGGCTGGCCAGCTCAGCCACCAGGAGCAGGTATTGGGGGCAGAGTGTTCTCTACATCTTTACTTCATGCTTTTTTGTATATGTTGTATCTTTCTGGTGATATGAAGTTTTCATAATAAAACTAACATTGTAATACCTACCTGAACACTTGAACTAGCCCTTAATCCCACTAGCCCGAACAATCTCAATTACCAATTTCCCTATTGGGAATTTTAACAGCCAGTGTTACCAACGCTGCAGGTAAAATCTTGTCACTGAGCTACCACAACAAATGGTTGGTAACACTGACACAGGTGTGTGCCGACACGCACCATTTCCGTCAATTGCTTTATTCAAGGTCAAATTGATGTGGGGAAGGAGGGTGGGAATCATTCAGGTGTTCAGGTAGGTATTACAATATTAGTTTTATTATGAAAACTTCATATTGCAATACACTCCCTGAACACCTGAATTAGCCCGATTAACAACATTTGGAGGAGGAGGGATCAACTCTATTGCACGCCCCTTTTTACCAACCTCAGAGATGGTGGCTCACAATCTGTTCTGCCTAGGCTATCTTGTTTATTTAACACTCACCCTAACAATCGCTGTTCTTGGCGAGGAGACATGCTGGAGGGTACTTTGATCATCTGTCAGGTCAGTCTTGTCTCCGTCCATCGACCTCCCATGTGGCTATTCAAAGCCTCTCATGTATGGAGGGAAGTGAAGCAGTGTGCAGAGCCGCTGCCCCTCCGGGAAACCCGACTGGGTTGAGGAAGAGTCAGATGACCAACCGGTGACGAAGTATCACCGCGTCGACGAGAAGCCTAACCTACTCGAGCACCCCCGTGGACTCTCGTAGGGATAAAATATTTGAGATTACGCTAGTTAAAGAAAACGTACTAATCTAATTCCCTGAGATTATGCTATCACTGTTGCCTAACAAGGAATTCTTCTCTCTGATTGACCTACAAACCAACGGACTAAAAGAATATCCCTTTGGTTAAACGGAACACACCCTAGATAGAGTTAATCGCAATAACGGACTAAGAGAATGCTCCCTCAGTTAAAATGAACGCACCCTATATGATGGAATTAGCCGCTACAAACGGACTAAGCGAATACCCCTCCGACGAGGCGAATTGAACATCTCTTAAATAAAAGGAAGTAAATACTGATACGGATTTCCAAGTAGCCGCTTCCAGAATAGAAGATACTGAATAATTCCTTAGAATGGAAGATGAAGTGGCAATACTTCGAATGCTGTGTGCTCAGGGTAATACAGGGCTTGAAGATGACGGAAAAGAAGTAGAACAACAACCCGATGAAGCTTGGGAGATTACCTCCCTCAGAAAGTAAATGATAGCGTTCTTTGACAGCGAATGGGACGGATTCCGCGGAGAGACGAAAAGTGTACGTGGACGGAGTTTTTCCACCTTTGACAAATAAACTTTCAATGCTCGAACCGGGCATAAATGCATCTCCGCTGGGTCGCCAGCAACGAACTCTTGCAAAGAACAAACTCTGAACGAACGAGGAAGAGGGTTAACTTCCGACTCCGTCTTTGCTACAAATTCCGGTAGAAAAGACAAATGCATATCGTTCCCTGAATAAGAGACTAACCTAGAAATAGCCTGAAGCTTACCCACCCTTTTTGCTGTAGCTAAGGCCGTGAGAAAAAGCACCTTCTTAGTCAGCTGTCTCAAAGTTAGAGCTTCAATGGGTTCAAAAGCAGGGGAACGCAGAAAATGAAGTACTTTCGACAAATCCCACGGAGCCCGATTCGGCAAAACAGGACGTTCAATCTTAAAAGAACGCAATAAATCATGGATGATTTTGCTAGTAGAAATCTCTGGGAGATGGAAGCTAAATGTACTGCTCAGCATTGAGCGGTAGCCAGTAATAGCCGAATACGAAAGTCCCTTGACTTTCCTAAGGAATAACAGAAATTCAGATTTAGATATCTAAGCAACAGAAGGTCTAGAGATGGAGTGACCTTCCTTACGACACCAACTTCTATACATTGTCCACCTGACTTGATAAAGTTTGCGGGTTGATTTTCTCAAGCTGAGAGAAAGCTGTCTAGCCACAGCTTTAGAGAGTCCGGTTTGTCTAGCTGCTCACTCGATAGTCGCCATGCAACTAGGTTCAGCATGCGAGGGTTTGGGTGATAATGATGGAAATGCGGTTGTTTGAGAAGATCTTTCCGCATGGGCAGGAACATCGGAACTTCCGTGAGAAGCTCTAGGAGTTCTGGAAACCAAGGACGTTGGGACCAGCAAGGAGCTATTAAGGTCATATCCATCTTGACACTTTCCGGCAATTTCCTGATCACTTGATGAATAAGCCCAAATGGAGAAAAGGCATATACCTGTATTCGATTCCAATTTTGTAACATTGCATCAGTGCCTATCAACATGGAGTCCGCTACTGGTAAAAAGTACACTGGAAGATGATGGTTCCATCTCATCACAAATAAATCTATCATTGCTGGCCATTTCCGGAGAACCTGGCCTACTACGTCCTGGGCCAAATTCCACTCTCCCCCCAGTACCTGACGAGAGCAACTTAACGAATCGGCCAGCACACTGAGACTCCCCGATATGAATTGAGGAAGAAGAGAAACCTTTTCTTCGCACCATCTCAAGACTCTCTGAGCTACAATATTGAGATCGGTCGATCTCGTGCCTCCGGATTTCTTCAGATACGACACCGCCGTTACGTTGTTGCAAAACAGAGCCACTACTCTGTTGCGCACGAGATCTGAGAAACACCGAAGGGCCCCTTCTATTGCCCTGAGTTCCCGAAAATTGATTGATTCCTCCCGCTCGCGATCACCCCAAAAGGCCCGAAGCCTGGGTTTCCTCCAAGGTTGCCCCCCAACCCTGATCTGAGGCATCTGTGTAAAGATGAACGTCGGGAAGAGGGGAGTCGATAGACCTTCCGGGTGTCAGATTCCCTTCTTCTGACCACCACAGAAGATCCGAAAGGCAAGAATCGTTCCAGACTATGAATGCGTTCTCGTTGAGGAAGTCCCAGCGATTCCTGAGACTATAAGAGGTGCAAAAGAAACGAGCAGGTAAAAGTTACTGCTGATTTATTCAAGGTCCAGGCGGTTTATATAGCGGTCGACTGGTGTCAGGCCGCAGAAAACAATGGAAGCAAGGGTGACCTGAGGTCGATAACAATTAATAAATAAATACAGCGAACGAGTACAATATACAATGTAAAAATAGACAGAATTAAAGTTGAGTATAATCTTGACGCCTGCGAAAGAAGAAATACACAAAACACAGTTGATGAACAGATAAATAATTGCATACACAGTTTAAACAATTGAATTTTTACGTGACCTGGCCCGTCGGCGTGACGAATCGTAGGTACAAAGTAAATGGGCCGTCACCAAAGAAAACTTGCTTAACGAGGACTTTACAAACAACATGATCAGCATAGACTGTACAACATGGATTTACAAGACGTACCTGGAGAGAGCGCATCCGGAGACGAGACCCTGGAATTAAGAGAGAAAGAGAAGACATTCTCCCTATGAGGCTTCTCCAAGCTGATACTGGTTGTTCCCTGGTGGACAGGAACACCTCTACCTGTTGTAGGACCGCTTGTATCCTCTCCCGGGTTAGGAAAACCCTCAAAGGAAGAGAGAGAATCCTCATCCCTAAATAAGTCATGGATTGGGTTGGTACTAGGCAGCTCTTGGCAAGGTTTAGACGAATTCCTAGTACCCTGCACAGTTTTAAAAAAAAGTCCCTCGCCCTTACAATCTCCTCTAGAGAGGAGGCAAGGATCAGCCAATCGTCCATATATCTCAACATTCTGTATCCCCGACGATGCATAATTGTCGACACAGGAGACATGACCCTCGTGAACACCTGAGGTGCTGTGGTCAGCCCGAAGGGGAGAACTTTGAACTGGAAGGTGCGGGCGGAAGACACGAACCTGAGGTACCCCCGAGAATCCTGATGAACCGGAATCTGGAGGTAGGCATCCGCCAGATCCACCAAGACCATCCAATCCCCCACTCCTGACAGACTGCAGCACCGATTGTGCAGTCTCCACACGAAACTTCACCGTCACCACCCAACGGTGGAGGCTCGAAAGGTCTATAATGGGCCTCCACGCACCTCCGGTTTTTGCTGCGATGAAGACTCTGCTGTAGAAGCCTGGAGAGAGAGAAGCTGGTTCCAACGCCCCCTTCTCCAACAGGGCCTGAATCTCCCTCGCTAGAGCCATTCCCCTGATGGAAGACGGGGAATAACTCGGAAGGCTGATAGGGGAAGAGGACAGAGGAGGAAGGGAATGGAAAGGAATTCGATGACCCAACCTCAGGACCTCCACAACCCAATCCTCTGCCCCCCAACTCCCTCCAAACCTGCCAAAACGGAGCGAGACAACCTCCCACCGGAACAGACGAGGGACATATCTCCTATTTGGAAAAATCCTGTGACGACGAGGGTCTAGAAGCAGACACCGATACGGCCTTGTTGGTGAAACGCACCCTCTTGGATGTCCTAGGGGGAGACTTCAAAAATGTTCTCTTGGAAGGAGAAGACTTGCGGACACCTCTAGGGGAACTAGAACCCTGGGCTGCTACCCTTATCATAGCTTGCTGATTCAACGGCAGAATTGGTGGCGACAAAATTTACCATACTAGCCACATCTTCCTCCTGGGACAAGGAATTGGCTAGAGCTAAAGGAGCTCTGAGGAGAACCCTCTTATGAACGTCCAGATAATGCGATGGAAGATGACTAAGGTAGAAATCACGCCATTCTTACTTACAAAAGTCGTCGACGAAGCCAAAGCATTAGCCTGATGAGCCAAACCCATTGATACAGAAGTTATTAAGCTGTCAAACAGTCCCGGATCCGAAGGGATATATCCATCATTCTTTAAGAAACCCATTAGTCCTGATAACATCCACAGAGAGTGCGAAAGAGCCTCAGTTTGAATACGTAGCACGTCTTCTAGCGCTGCCGCTTCCCTAAAGGAAATCCCTACAAGACAAGTCGATGCTGGAGACCTCGATAGGATTGCTTCAACAGATTCGTTGAGAGGCAACCTGGAACCTGCCGAAGGATTACTATGGACTGAATAGATCGCCTTCCTAGGGGAAAGAAGAGAAATGTCCTGCCTACTAGAAGTCACCGCCGAAGCCAGACGACCATCCGCCTCCTCCAAGGCCTGCCTAACCCGATCAAACCAAACTAGTCCGCTCGAAATGGGAACAGGAGATGGCTTAGTGGCATAGAAAGACTTGAAAAGAGCTTGATTTGGTGCATGCAGATGGTCCAGAGCTCTTGCTTGAGGGTACAAGGAAGTGACGTACTCAAGCATACGTCTGTAGTCCTTACCACTGGAAAGAGGACAATCCGAATCCTCTGGAATTTCCTGAACCTCCGGATGAGAATCAAGTTTGGCCATGTCCGAACGGTCCAAGACAGATGAAGGACGAGGAGCTGAATGGTGCCCAGACAATGACGAAGGGTGGACGAACAGACCGCCAAATCCAGAAGGCTGCATACCTAAACCTAACCCAGAACCCAGACCTGAATCCAATTCGTTGATTCCATGGGAAGGAAGAGAGGAAGGAGCCGAGAGACCCAAAACCGCTTCTACATTGCTACCAAAGGGGGACCAAGTGAGGGAAGCCCAACCCAAGTTACCAAACCCTGCGAGAGGATGAGTAAGTGAAAACGCTTGCGGAGGGACGGAAGAAGATGAAGAAGAAGGGAGAATGAAAGAGGTGGGAGTTACCAATGACCCTTCCGCAGCGGAAAAGATGGGTGAAGAAAACCTCGGGCCGATCGGAGATGGTACCGCAGGCCCAGTCACAGCCACGGATCGCAAACCTGAACTAAAAGCAAGTGGCAAAACCCTGGGAAATACCCAGAATACCTGATGCCTGAAGTGGAAGCAAGGGGTTGCGTATACCCGAAAGAATTGAACCTGGAGCACTGGAGGCCAAATTTTGCCAAAGTTGAGTTCTCACTTGACTGGTAGATCCTCCTACCAAAGAAGGCTGAACTGCAGAAGGGAAAGAGGAAGGGAAGGCAGAAGGAAAGGAGGAAGACAGAGGAATGGTGGACGAAGAAAAGGTTACCTGAGAAGAGGGGATGTCAGGATTCATAGAAAGAGGGAAAGAAGATGCGGAAACTGCAGGAAGGGCAGAAAAAGAAGAAGAAGGAGCCGAAGATGAGACTGAAAGAGGGGCAACAGAGAATGTGGGCAAAGGAAGGTGAAGCTACAGATAAACCGGAGAAAAAAGCAGAATCCTTAGAACGAAGAGACAGAAGGTAGACCGAATCCGCCCCTCCCTGATAATCCTGAAGCATGTCCGACATAAATTCCGGACACTCTTGAGTCACATATTCTCTAATATAACAATTTTTAAAGTAAATTGTATTTTTCCTAACTATACAAACCCGAGGTCCTTTACATTAGGAGATTACTTTCAGGCGTAGGCTGGAAACGGCCGTTGAACTTCAAACAAGGTGGTAGGCAGTTAACTACTGTCCGGGAGGCGGGAGTACCGCCTGCCCGGATGTAAACATTCCAATTTTCCTTTCGGCCCAGGTACAGGTTGAGGGGTGGCATGAGGTGGGCATAAGTGTAAAGGACCTCGGGTTTGTATAGTTAGGAAAAATACAATTTACTTTAAAAATTGTTATTTGTTCCGACACAATATACAAACCCTCGGTCCTTTACATTAGGAGACTCACTTATTGGAGGGAGGAATCTGAAAAAGTCTCTCTGAACTGACTGGAGTTCACCACCTTGTCTTCCCTTCCTGGTCGTAAGAGCGAGGAAGGGAAAAACCGCCTCTGACAAAAGATCGGGTTGTAGGAAACGCAGGATCAGTTTGTCAGACTTCTGGGTCCCTTTGCATGAAAGAGGAAAACGTCAGTTCATGCAAAGTAGGCTAGGAAGAATTTGACGTCGGATGACAATAAGGCAAATACAAGCATTGGGTTTGTCTCAAGTCATGGACTTCTTCCTCCCCTTGCAAAAGGAAGGAGTGGGGTTGCTTCTATTAACCTAAATGGAAATAGAACGGAACCTCTCGTTATGTGCTTACCTGCCTCGATCGCCCGGTCCAGCTTGTAACGGCGCATCCGCTCCCTGCCCGTGGGAAGAAAGCTTAGGATGGGGAGAAGGAATTGAGGCCAGTCACTCAACATTCATCTCCCAATCACTACCGTACAACATAGGCGAGATGCAACCTGTCCCGTTAGGGGAGCTGGATAAGCTACACAACTTGTTGAGCAGCCACCACAGGACCCAAGGAAAAAGTGTCCAAGGACTTGTGTGCAACATCCCAGAGGTAGAAGGAGGTGAAAGTAGTCTGTCGGGACCACACACCCGCCTTCAGCACCTGTGGTACCGACATATTCTTCCGGAATGCGAGGGACGGACCAATGCTGCGAACCTCATGAGCTCTCGGACGAAGTGTACCGGTGTCGTCTTCTCCTGCAGCAGAGTACGCTCTCCTTATCGTCTCACGAAGCCAAAAAGAGATGGTATTCTTGGACACTTCTTTCTTGGTCGAGCCAGTGCTAACGAAGAGTCGTCGACACTCAGGCCGGAGGTGCCGAGTCTTCTTAAGATAGCGCCGCAGCACCCTAACAGGACACAGTAGCATCTCGTCTGGATCATTATCTACGAAGTTCTCTAGGGAGGGGATTGTGAAGGACTCGAACCATGCATCAGGGACCGAAGGGTTCTGAGTCTTCGCTACGAAATCCGGGATGAAATCGAGCGTAACTGATCCCCATCCCCTCGAGTGTTTGACATCAAAGGAAAGTCCGTGAAGCTCGCCAACTCTCTTCGCCGATGCCAGGGCAAGCAAGAAAACGGTCTTGAGGGTCAGATCCCTGTCTGACGACTCTCTTAAAGGCTCAAATGCGGTGCATGAGTCAGGCTCCTTAATCACGAGAGTCACATCCCACGCAGGGGGCCTGAGATCCCTGGGTGGGCAAGACCGTTCGAAGCTTCTCATGAGTAGAGAAATCTCGAAAGAGGAGGAGATGTCTACTCCTTTCAGCCGCAAGACTAGGCCGAGTGCGGCGCGGTAGCCTTTTACAGCTGAAACGGAGAGAAGCTTCTCTCAGCGAAGGAAGACGAGGAAGTCCGTGACCTGCTGAACAGTAGCTCCAACCGGAGAGATACCCCTTCGACGACAACAACCACAGAAGACGGACCACTTTCCCTGGTATACTGCTGCGGAGGATCTTCTGAGGTATCCTGCCATCTCTGTTGCTGCGCGGCGCGAAAAGCCTCTCGCTCGCAAGAGATGGTGGAAAACCTCCAGCCGTGAAGACACAGGGAATGCACTGCCAGGTGGAACTGCTTTGCATGAGGTTGACGCAGAAGGTTGGGCCAGGGGGGAATCTCTCTCAGCGCCTTGGAGAGGAGAGCTACCAGGTCCGGGTACCAACTGGCCTGGGGCCATTTGGGTGCCACCAGAGTCATTCTGAGATTCGGGGTGATCACCACTCGGCTGATCACACGGCGAATCAGACAGAATGGGGGAAAGGCGTAAGCGTCGAGATTGTCCCACGGGTGTTGGAACGTGTCCTCCGCAGCGGCCCATGGGTCCGGCACGACAGAACAGAAGATCTGGAGTTTTCTGTTGTGCCGGGTGGCGAACAGATCGATGACTGGACACCCCCACAGGTCGAACAGCCTTTCCGCTACTTCCTGATGGAGGGACCATTCGGTCCCTACCACCTGGCTCTGGCAGCTGAGCTTGTCTGCCACGACATTCCTCTTGCCTGGAATGTACCTGGCTGACAGCTCTACCGAGTGAGCCACGGCTCACTCGTGCACCTGCATCGTCAATTGATGAAGCTGGTGGGACACCAGTCCCCCCTGCTTGTTGACGTATGCCACTACCGTGGTATTGTCGCTCATCAGTACCACAGAGTGTCCCATCACTCGATCCCGGAACTCCTGGAGGGCCAGGAAGGCCGCCTTGAGCTCCAGGATGTTGATGTGAAGGTGCTTGTCGTCTCGGTGCCACATTCCCGAAGTCAGCAACTCCTCCAGGTGTGCGCCCCATCCCTCGGTCGATGCGTCCGAGAACAGAAGCATGTCCAGAGGGGGAGTATGCAGGGATACTCCTATTAAGAGGTTCCTGTCGTCTAACCCCACCAGTGAAGGTCCTTTCTCACTTCCTCAGAAAGAGGAATGAGGAAGGACTGGGGATCTCGGGACTGGGACCAATGTTTCTTTAGTCTCCACTGGAGAGACCGCAGGTGAAGACGCCCGTGAGGTACTAGCTTCTCCAATGACGACAGGTGACCGATGACGACTTGCCATTGCCGAGCTGGTTGCTCCTGTCGAGACAGGAACAACTGTGCTGCCTGCCTGAACTTGCTGATACGAGAGTCCGAGGGAAAGACTTTCGCTGCCACCGTGTCTATCAGCATGCCCAGGTACTTTGTCCTCTGCTTGGGGGTGAGATCTGACTTCTCCAGATTTACCATGATCCCTAGATCGCGGCAAAACTCAAGGAGATGATCCCTGTCCTGTAGCAACCGTGAGCGAGAGCTCGTCAGGACTAGCCAGTCGTCGAGATACCTCAGTAGACGTATCCCGTGCGAGTGGGCCCAAGCTGACACGAGAGAGAACACTCTTGTGAACACCTGGGGAGCGGTCGAGAGTCCCGAAGCAAAGTGCCCTGAATTGGAAGACCGACTCCCCGAGGACAAAGCGGAGGTACTTGCGCGAGGACGGATGGATGGGTATCTGGAAATACGCATCCCTCAAGTCCACCGTAAGCATGAAGTCGTTCTCCCTGATGGAGGCCAGCACAGTTTGCGCTGTTTCCATCGTGAACCGAGTCTGGTGAAGGAAACGGTTCAAGGGACTCTGAGAGGTCTATGACCGGTCTCCATCCCCCTGATGCCTTCTCTACGAGAAAGATGCAGCTGTAAAAGCCTGGAGACTGGTCCGACACGACTTCTACAGCATTCTTGCTCAGCATGGCTTGCACTTCTTGCTGTAGTGCGATGTCCTTCGACAAACCTGAAAGATAAGTTTGGAGATGGACCGGAGAGTAGGTGAGGGGAGGCCGAGACTTGAAGGGTAGTAGATATCCCTCCCGAAGGACATCCACTATCCAGATCTCGGCTCCGTGTCGCTGCCACGTTGCCCAATGGCTCGACAGGCACCACCCCCCCCTTCGGCAGCTTTTGGTGGGGAACGCCGCCCCTAGCGTTTCCCCTTCTTCTTCTTACCCTTGCCCCCTTTACCGGCATGGAAAGAGGGCTGAAAGGGGCGGGAGTAAACCCCCCTTCTCAAGGAAGAAGAAGGCTGGGTGATTCCTCGGGACCCCTTCGAAGACTGGGACTTCTTAGGGGCCGAGGAAGTGCCAGCCTGGCCCGAAGACCTGGCTGCGGTGGGACGAGAAGACCCGGAGGTCTTAACCACTGCCTGGTGGACAAGCTGGTTGCTTTCATAGGCACGGCGTTTGTCCACAGCGGCGTCCACCAACTCTCTAGGGAAGAGAGAGGAGGAACCCAGCAACGGTCCATTCCGAAGAGCGATGGCTGACTCGGGACCTACGGACCTGGCAAAGTGAGAGAGAACAGCGTCTCTCCACTTTAGCACCAGGTTTGCCCACAGGTTTGCTGTCTGGTGGGCAAGGTAGGAAATAGCCCTACCTCCAGACTGGCACAGTCTCCCAAAGGTGGAGTCCTCCCCAGGTACAATAGCGCCTGAGGAAGCAGCTACCTTCGATACTGTGAATGACCACAGATCGAGCCAGGAGACTGCCTGGAAGGCCGCCATGGCGGTGGCTTCCAGGGTTGCAGCTTCTTGTTGAGAGAGAGAAATGTTCTCTGCCGACAACTGCTGCAACGACAGACCCGGATCCAAACGAGTTAGGTCCGGGTCAACCTGTTTAGTCAGCAACGCCCCTTCCGCTGGTGCGTAGAAACGCTTCTGACGAGGCAGAGGGGAGGGGGGGGGAGAAGCTTGTCCGAGCGACTTGATCGAAGCGAGCTGTCCTGCCCAGACACAAGACCGTTCACTTGATCGAGAATTCCTCGCAAGTGTGGACCACGGCAGCCCCACCGAAGCCTTGGGTTCCTTCTTGGGTCCCCAGAAGGATTCGAGGCGCGACGGACAATCCACAGACGAAGCCGTGGTCCCTTCCCCGAGGTCATTGTGCTGACGAATCAGCGCGATAACCTCTGCAAAAGTCCTCTGTATTTCGGGGGTGTCCGCATCCTGGGGCAGAGGACCTTCGAGTCCTTCCAGGGTGCGGTCCTCCCGAACTACTCTCCCTGCAGGAGGGAGAACCTCGGCAGACCCCCTAGGACCTTCCTGAACTACGCGGGCGTAGGACCTGGTCGAGCCAAGGACCGAGCCAGGTGCATACCCCCACGCAGTTGAACTCTGAGGAGAACAATCCCCAGAGTTCCTCCTCTCCGACTCACGCCCCCTGGAGGAGACCGAAGGGGCGGAGGGGACAGGCGAGGAAGATCGGGCGCTCCCGCTGCCTTTACTGGCAGAACCAGCAGAGGCAGCGGGCCGAGAGCGGTCACCAACCCGCGGTGATGACAAGCCCCGGGTCGAGGAGACCGCTTCAGCCCGGTGAAACGATCTCCGAGGAGAGCGGAGCGGCTCGCGATGAGAGTCGAGCCGCGCGCATGCGTCTCCCCTGAGCCAGGCTGGCCACGCGGGTGTGGCCGGGGACTGGGAGGAGTCGAACGCGCGGCTGGCTGGCACGAGCTTGCGCTGTCCTCTGGACGCGCCCCAGACTTCTTCGAGGCCGGAGCCTCTCGGGAAGACTGAGTAGGGGACTTCTTCCCTGTCTCTCCTTGCGTTTGGCCCCGCGGGGCTGAAGCATTATCCCAGGAACCTGACCTGGCACTGGAAGGAGTGCCAGCAGGAAGAGGCGGAGCACCTGCATGCCCCAGCTCTTTCTCTCGTCCCACGCCCTGGTCCGTACGGCGAGAAGTGTCCACCGTAACAGACTGGGGTACCCGAGTCTCCTTGGGGACCCGGGTACTCAGAGCAACTCGCGAACGAGTGTCCGACACGGTCTCGCTGGCCTTAGAAGCAGGAGGTTTCTTAGGCGCAGCGGGGAGAGTGCCAACCTTGGTCTGCAAGCCCTTGGCTCCCGGTGCCCCTGGCCCGGAGGCCGGGGCAGCGGTTCCCTGATCCAAGGATCGGGAAGAGCCTACGAGAGATCCCACTGCCTTCCCTGTGGAAGGAGGCAGACCCTTAGAAATCTCGGTGCGAGGTTTCTTAGGGGGGGAGAGGCAGACTTCTTCTTCTTCGGCCGCGAAGCCTCGGAAGGAGAAGAGGAAGAAGCAGCAGACGACGACGATGAAGATGAAGATGAAGATGAAGACGATGACGACACCTTCCTAGACCTCTTCTTCTTCTTCTTCACCATCTGCTTCAGGAAAGCAGTCAAATCCCCAAGCCAGGAAAGCGAGGCCGCCGATTCAGGAACAGCAGGAGGGGCTGCAGCAGCAGAAGGCACATCCCGGGCAGAAATGGCGGAGCTCGGACCAGCAATTGCCTGGGCAGAGAGAGCCGCTCGTCGGCCAGGAACCGAGGTGGGCGGGGCCAGGGATGCAGGCGCCGCCCCTCCCGCGTGCAGATTCAAGTCAGGCCGTGCCAGGGTCGCTGGGGTGGGGATTGAGGCAGACGAAGGGCTGGGCTGGAGAGTCAGACAAGGAACCGTATCCAAAGACAGGCCATGGTCAGCAACAGGGGCAGCAACAGTCACGTAAGGAAATGATGACGTCACCATGTAGGAGGGGCCAGCACGTGTGAATGGAGCCAGGAAGCCAGGCGGCAGTGGAACAGCGTGCTGGCCCGCGGATGACACTGACACTTGGGTGTCCAGATGCGAAGCCACTGAAATCGGCATCTGGACGAACCTCGAGAAGGTGACAGTTGTCGTAGTGGCTGTCGCTGCCGTGTGGGTCGTGACTGGAGGGGGGGCCAGGGGAGCCAAACCTTCCAGAGCCGAGCCAGGTAGGCCCAGGTGTAGCCAGGGAGAGTTGGGATTCATCGCCTGGCTATCCAGTCCGGGACCTGAAGCAAGATTTGGGTTAGCAATGGAAGCCCCTACCTGCTCCGGAGGAAAAAACTCACCTCCGGAACGGGAAGAGACTTCCGAGAGGATGTCGCAGTCCAACTCTCCCCCGCGCCCTTCCACAAACGAAGAAACGTAAGAGGAAGGGGAGGGGGAGTCCTCACCTGAGGGAGAGGGAGCAAGAAGGGGAAGTTCGCCGGGAGGGAGAAACGAACCTGATACATTCGCCATCAACGGAGTCGTCGGGGGTGTATTTCCCTCGGACGACTCCTTGGTAGACTTACGACGGTAACGTCGCCTCCCCTCGAACTTGCCCCATTGCTCGGAGGACCACAAATAACACTCACTACAAGTCGAGTCGCGTGAACACACACGCCCCCTGCAAGATGTACAGAGTGCGTGTGGGTCCACGTCAACTCTAGATCTGAAAGAATTACAATTTTTACCCCCTACTCCATTTTAAAGAGAGAAAAAAAGAATATTCCCATCAAAAATGACGAAAAAAATGCTGTCAGGCAGAGAACGGCAAAGTACAACGTCCGAGCGCTACGACGGCTGAAAGCAAATTGGAATGTTTACATCCGGGCAGGCGGTACTCCCGCCTCCTGGACAGTAGTCAACCCTTAAACGCCGAGCCTCTATTTACAAAAACGTCTCCGTATGCCGGCGTTCGGGAGTTAAGCGCCGCCGGAAAAAGTTTTTCAAAAAATCACAGCACGCTTAGTTTTTAAGATTAAGAGTTCATTTTTGGCTCATTTTTTTTTGTCATTGCCTGAAGTTTAGTATGCAACCATCAGAAATGAAAAAAATATCATTATCATATATAAATATTGAAATATATGACAGCGCAAAAAAACGTTTTCATATATAATTTTATACAAATCGCGCTGTGAGCAAAACGGTTAAAGCTAACGGGTTATTTTTTTTTTTTCTTTGTATTGTACACTAAATTGTGATGATTTTGGTATATAACAAATTGTAAAACGATCAAAGCAACACAGAAAAATATTATCACAAAATGATGCATGAATTAAATAACGTGCGGACGTAAAAAAATGTTTTTTAAAAAATTCACCATAAATCGAAATATTGTGCTAGAGACTTCCCGTTTGTTGAAAAATTAAGCTAATTGATTGAATATTACTAGACTGTAAGGGTTTTAGCTTACAATTGCAGTTTTCGACCATTTCGGTCGAGTTAAAGTTGACTGAAAGTAGAATTTTTTCTATTTATAGTGATTTATATGAAAATATTTCAAAACTGATAAAAGCTACAACCATGGGTTATTTTCTGTTGTATTCTACATGAAATTGCACACATTTTCATATATAAAACTTTATGTAACGACTAATATAAAACGGTGCAAACATTACGACAACGTGACGAAAGAATTTCAGAGATGTTCGGCCGAGTTCTGGCGTAGCGACGTAAGGAAAATGTTTTTTCAAAAATTCACCATAAATCGAAATATTGTGCTAGAGACTTCCAATTTATTGCAAAATGAAGGTAAATGATTGAATATTACTAGAATGTAAGAGTTTTAGCTTACAATTGCGTTTTTCGACCATTTCGGTCGAGTTAAAGTTGACCGAAGGTTGAAATTTTGGCAGTTATCGTGATTTATGTGAAAATATTTCAAAACTGATAAAAGCTACAACCATGAGCCATTTTCTGTTGTATTCTACATGAAATTGCGCACATTTTCATACATAAAAGTTTATGTAACGACTAATGTAAAACGATGCAAACATTACGACAACGTGATGAAAGAATTTCTGAGATGTTCGGCCGAGTTACGCGGCGCAGACGTAAGGAAAAAGGTTTTTTTTTTTTCAGAAATTCACCATAAATCGAAATATTGTGCTAGAGACTTCCAGTTTGTTGCAAAATGAAGGTACATGATTGAATATTACTAGAATGTAAGAGTTTAAGCTTAAAATTGTGTTTTTTTTACCATTTCGGTCGAGTTAAAGTTGACCGAAGGTTGAAATTTTGGCAGTTATCGTGATTTTATATGAAAATATTTCAAAACTGATAAAAGCTACAACCATGAGTTATTTTCTGTTGTATTCTACATGAAATTGGGCACATTTCCATATGTAAAACTTTATGTAACGACTAATATAAAACGGTGCAAACATTATGACAACGTGACGAAAGAATTTCTGGCGCGGACGTAAGGAAAAAGTTTTTTTAAAAATTCACCATAAATCGAAATATTGTGCTAGAGACTTCCAATTTGTTGCAAAATGAAGGTAAATGATTGAATATTACTAGAATGTAAGAGTTTTAGCTTACAATTGTGCTTTTTTACCATTTCGGTCGAGTCAAAGTTGACTGAAGGTTGAAATTTTGGCAGTTATCGTGGTTTATATGAAAATATTTCCAAACTGATAAAAGCTACAACCATGGGTTGTATGTTGCTGTATTTTACATGAAATTGCGCACATTTTCATATATAAAACTTTATGTAAAGGCTAATATAAAACAGTGCAAAACTTACAACAAAATGACGAAAGAATTTCTGAAATTTTCGGCCGAGTTACCGCACGGGCGTAAGGAAAAAGTTTTTTTCAAAAATTCATAAATCGAAATATTGTGCTAGAGACTTCCAATTTGTTGCAAAATGAAGGTAAATGATTGAATATTACTAGAATGTAAGAGTTTTAGCTTACAATTGCGTTTTTCAACCATTTCGGTCGAGTCAAAGTTGGCCGAAGGTTGAAATTTTTTGTAGTCGACGTACGGTACATCCACTTGGCACCCAACAGACAATTTTAGTCGACGTATGATACGTCCAGTCGGCGTTTAAGGGTTAACTGCCTACCACCTTGTTTGAAGTTCAACGGCCGTTTCCAGCCTACGCCTGAAAGTACTCTCCTAATGTAAAGGACCGAGGGTTTGTATATTGTGTCGGAACAAATTACAAAACCCGTTCAACCAACCACCTCTCACCTAAGGTCTATATCCTTTAGATAGACCCAACAAATCTGCGTTATATTCAACCACATCCCCAGAATGATCAAGCGAACCACTCTTAGAAGCCAAAGGCGACCTTGCGCCAGATCGAAACAGAAGTGACGAAGGAGAAAATTTTGCCGGAGCACAAACTCCACTGGAAAACGAAACCCCAACAGGAGACCGACTCTGCACAACTGATGCCTTCTCCTCACTACCTAACCCCGACCTATCCGTCTTAGTCATGCCTAGCTCTTGATTTTTGACTAAAGTTTTCAACATTGAATTTTTCAACCATACTACAAGGGGGTTCGGGGGAGGGTCCTTCACTGTCTGCTCTGCGCCGAGGGGACCAGCAGAACCTACCCACTCGGAGGCTTGTGGTTCTCCATTACCATCAGCACCTGTTAGGGCTGGTTCTGGAACAGATATGGGAGCTGAAAGAGAAGCAATACAGTAATAGACATCCTAACACTACTACTACTATCCTTGCTAGAAAATTGTTGAAAAAGACTAGCTACTAAATTCGTCATACTACTCGTGATCCTATCTTCTAATTGTCTAACTCTGAATTCGCTAAATGTGAAACCGAAGCCTGAGGTCCCTCAGGCAATGAAGAATCCGACCGCCGTTTGCCACCCTTGCTAGCCAGCGATTTGTGATGGCGAATGTAATCTTGCATCTGTTCTGACGTCCAATCTGAACATTCATCGCAACGCGTTTGTAAATTACATTGAATTTTTCTACATGCCTGACAAATGGAGTGTCTATCATGTCTCAAAGTACTCATCCGTTTCTTGCAAGACAAGCAGGAGCGATGGGCGCTGGCATCCACGGTCGTAGGGGCAGACGAAGTCGAGCTCGAAGGCGCGGTAGTGACAGGAGAGGAGGAAGACTTGTCCAGAATGATCAATCACGTTCAAGAACTGGTGAACTCAAATCCAAAGACGTTCCACGATGAAATATCCAGAAACACTGAGAAATCCAAGTAGAAGGTCGTTAATCCTGGGGAAGAGTCCGTAAATCCAAGCAGAAGGTCGTAAATCGGGAGAAAGGTCAGTAATTCCAGTCCAGTAATCTCAAATACCATAGAGGAGTCGAGCAATAGGATTAAAATTCGCTCTGCTGAAGGGAACAACCGTTCAGCAGCACGAACAGAAAGCAATTGACGGAAATGGGGCGTGTCGGCACACACCTGTGTCAGTGTTACCAACCATTTGTTGTGGTAGCTCAGTGACAAGATTTTACCTGCAGCGTTGGTAACGCTGGCTGTTAAAATTCCCAATAGGGAGATTGGTAATTAAGGTTGTTCAGGCTAGTGGGATAAAGGGCTAATTCAGGTGTTCAGGGAGTGTATTGCAATACTAAACTTAATCCTGGTCCACAGAATTGATCACAGAAATGTTGTATTTTATATAGAAATGTCTGTGGATTATATAAGAATGAAAAGAACTTGGATGCAGCTGCTGTTAATTTTGATATTCTTTGTTCTAAAACTCTTGCATCTGATTTGAGACATAGTGTATTAAAGAATTGTTCTGTCCATTTTACTCAAACGTAATGCCATTCCAAGGGCCTGTGGAATGGCTTTGTATATTAGAGAGGGTTTATCCACATCTAATAGGCCACTGTAAGAGTTTGGATGTCAGGAAACACAATTGGTTAGAGTCAGTGGAAGATTAATAAACCTTTATGTTTTTGCTGTCTATAGGAGCCCACAAACTGGATGACTCTTTAAGGCTGCTTGCTTAACAAAATGGTTGCAGTTCAGAAAGCTGACTGCAAGGCTTATTTCATTTTTGTTGGAGATTATAATGCTCATCACACTGACTGTGATTGTATGATGTAAACAGAGTCTGACTCTCACATACCAGGAAAAGGTTTTGCAATTCCCTTCATCTGAGATTGGGAAGATAATCCGTAAGTGGACCCGGAAGGGGTCTCTCGCAAAACAGGTTGACCTGACTCCATCATCCGTACAAGTGATAATACACAACCTTTACAGGTTGGGGAGGCCATTGAGATGACCACCAAGTAGTGGGGAGATGGTCAACTGTTCTTCACTGCAGCTCCAACTTTACTCTTCAGAAAGCAAAAAGAAAAATTCAAGCTAAATCCATTATGAGCTAGGGAACATCTTTTCAGAAGAAAGTCTGCACCTAAGTTGAATTTTTTTTTTATGTTACTGGCTGCTGTAGAGCGTGAGCCCATGGCAACACAAGGCTGCTAATCTAAATTCATCCATCCATCCATCCTTTTTTTATGAGAGGAACGTCAATGCCCTTCCCCAAGACACCAATAATCTCTGGAATATCAGAGATGGGAGTCCAGTGCCAACAAAGTTAGCTAGCATTTTCACACAATGGCAAACCACAATGCTGCCTGAAAGGAAGCCATGGTGACTGACTTCATAACTGAGAAGGAAGACCATTCTTGGAATTTCTCTGAGGGGAGGTGTTTATCAGTCTGCAAACTGACAAAACAACCTGAAGGGGAGTAGTCTATTAATGCTCTGGTGTGTCAGTGGCAGGGAGAGTGGCTTTCTAATCTGCTAAACAGAAGGAATCTGCAGATGAGACTGTTAACCTGATCCAAAACACAAAGGGCAAGCAATGAATTCTCCACTTGGAATAACTCCATCACTTTCAGAGTGCACCAGAGTATGCTTTACTGATGAAATGGGTTTTAAAAAGAAGCAGCAAATGCTTCCCCAAAATCACCTTGTACACATATAAACCCAACAACCTCTTGAATAATCACTCCAACTCTGCCTGAATTAGACAAAGAAGTGGAATCTTCTTCAGAGAGCCAGTGTGCCTTGATGAGTGTTCTCTTAACTGTGGACACAAATGATGGACCTAGCAGTAACCGTGGTTGAAAAATGGGCTGAGGTTGGCTCATAACTTTTCAAAATCATGGTCCACATTCCTGTAGCCCTTCGTACTGTAGTGTGTTTGGGATTTAAGCACAGCTCCCCACACTTCCACAACAGGTACAGCATCCTGTACTCTGAGATGCTGTAGTCAGCATACAGGATGGCACAAAATGTCTGGACCAGCTGAGAATATAACTGCAGGAATTCTGGCTATTTCAAATAAATTTGCCCGTAATGGCAAAAGGGTTTTGCAAATAGTAAAAAAAAATCAGTTTTTGCTTTTTCTTTTTTACTTACAAAAATTCCATCCTAAGTATACGCAATTGCAAAAAGTCTAACAACTGAGTTGCAGTAAAATACCCTCTTGATCCTACCTATAAGATGCACCATCAATCTAGGTACATAATACATTACAATAATCTGTTTTCTCTACACAAATATATTATTTATTATTCACACAGTTCAAGAAACTGTGGGGTACAATAGGTTCCTCATTTCAACTCGCTAAACCATACAGTCCAACAGAAGTGCCCAAAACTACACGGTCGCAACATCCTCACACTAATCTCCGTTTTGTACTACTACAAGTAAGAGAGAAACTAGGATTATTTACAATGAAGGATGAGCATGAGAGTGGCTAGATAAGAATAAAACAAAATATTACAATAACTGGTTAAAATAAATAAAATAACATTTCCTAGCACTGGACATAGGTTTCCCACTTCAGAACAACTTGCCGAACCTGAATGAATTGAGGCTTTGAATGAATACTTACACTGGGAGTCTTGGATAAACCAGGAACACCACAAATGTCTGCAATATCATGTGCATGAAGTAAAAAAAATGAAGTTTTCATAATAAAACTAATATTGTAATACTTACCTGAACACCTGAATTAGCCCTGGTCACTGACCAGCCCAAACTACATCCCCATAGCTTTTACCCACTAAGTGGGTAATAAACTGTCAGCGTTACCAACACCTACAGGAAAATCTTGTCAAATGAGTTACCTGAAGTACCGTTGGCAACACTGCTGCAAGTCCCGGCCGAGTGAGTCCGAGATCCCCAATTGCGTTATCCACTATTCAAATTGAAGTGGGGAGGAGGGTGGGAATCATTCAGGTGTTCAGGTAAGTATTACAATATTAGTTTTATTATAAAAACTTCATATTGCAATACACTCCCTGAACACCTGAATTAGCCCGATTAACAAAATTTAGTGGCGGTGGGATCAATCTAATTCAGCCCGACCTGCCATCAGGGAAAGCAGGTAACTCATTATTCGCCTACTCTGTATAAATGAATGTATCCTCACCTGGTTATCCCACTCGGCAGGTGAGAATGTCTGTAGAGAGAGTACCCCTGACATCAGTCTCATGTCTAGGTACTGTCTGAGTCGAGCTACCTCTCATGTGGTATTCAAACCTCCTCATGGATAGAGAGCAGCAAAATAAAAACCAACCTACCATGTGGCTAATCACAGCCTCCCATGATTAGTGGAGAACGATGAACCTCCCATGTGGCTAATCAAAGCACTCTCATTTATGGAGGGTCTGAGTCGAGCTACCTCTCATGTGGTATTCAAACCTCCTCATGGATAGAGAGTAGCAAAATAAAAACCAACCTACCATGTGGCTAATCACAGCCTCCCATGATTAGTGGAGAACAATGAACCTCCCATGTGGCTAATCAAAGCACTCTCATTTATGGAGGGTCTGAGTCGAGCTACCTCTCATGTGGTATTCAAACCTCCTCATGGATAGAGAGTAGCAAAAAAAAAAAAAAAAATAAAAACCAACCTACCATGTGGCTAATCACAGCCTCCCATGATTAGTGGAGAACGATGAACCTCCCATGTGGCTAATCAAAGCATTCTCATGTATGGAGGGGTAGATGAACCTCCCATGTGGCTAATCAAAGCACTCTCATGTATGGAGGGGTACGATGAACCTCCCATGTGGCTAATCAAAGCACTCTCATGTATGGAGGGGTATGAAGAACCTCCCATGTGGCTATTGTAGCCTCTCATGTATGGAGGAGAAGTTGAGTGTGCAGGATCTTCGAGTTCTTCGCCATCCGTTGCCGCCAATGTCTGCGCAGAAGAGGCTGAAGAAACCAAACCTGTCCACTGGATCTGCCTATCTTCACAGTACTAAAGTCAATCAAACTTAATATTCTCTCTATGAACCCCGACTAACAGAGAATCCAAAATTCCAAATTTCCTGACTACATTCATTACCTATAGTTCCCCCCACCCTTAACATTACTACGTAATTATAAGATCGAGTTGGTCATCGCAAAGGGAACAAGCGAGAAATTCTTCTTCGAAGAAAACTGAACGTCTTTAGGTAGAAGTTGTGAAAACGACACCGACTCCAAGTGGCCGCCGCTAAGAACCTCCGCACTAAGAGAGTACGCCCTTAGCTAAATGAACGCACCCACGATAGAAAGGTTAGCGGCTACACACGGACTAAGAGAATAACTTTTATGTTGCGGCAAATGCCGACGAGCGCAGAAGTATCCCAGCGCCGACGAAAAAACCTAGACTAGCCTATGAGAGCACCTCTTTGGACTCTCGTAGGGAAACTATCAAAGACTAGGATACTTAGGATACTCTGACCTTAAGTTCATGTGATTATACTATCACTGTTGCTTAAGATTCTAAAGCCTAAAAAGGAATTTTTTCTATCTGGTTAACCTAATAATCACCGCACTACGTGAATACTACCATAGCTAAATGAGTGCAACCTAGATAATAGACTTCGCCATTAAACGTGGACTAAGTGAATAACCTTCTGAGTCTTCGCACGAAGAGAATACCACCTCAGCTAACTGAACGCACCCTAGACAGGAGAATTCGCCACTATACGCAGTGGGGCGAATTGAACGTCTCTTAAGTGGAGGAAGAAAACAAAGACGGACTCGCAAGCAACTACCTCCAGAATAGAAGACTTTGAACCATTCCTTAGAAAAGAAGATGAAGTGGACATACTCCGAATACTGTACGGTAAGGCATAACTTCGCACCACACGAGAATCGAGAAGTGTGCCCGCAACTGTGTTCGTGTAGTGAGCGCTTATGAACCAGGAACCAGGAACCATTTCTCCGAAAGTAACTAATCGCTTCCTTCGACAGCGGACGGGAAGGATTCCGCGGAGAGTCAAGAAGTGTACATGGAAGCGGACGGAGTTTATCAACCTTTGATAATTATTCGCATCGGACAGAGATATCCCCGCTGATGCCGGAACCAAACACTTGCAGATAAAGAACCTTAAACAAACGAAGCAGAGTTTAAGCCTCGGACATGACTTCCGGAAGAAGAGAAATACTTATCATTTCCCGCCTAGGAAACTGGCCTAAGAAACTTCCCGAAGCTCGCCCATTGTTTTATCTGCAGCTAATGCCGAAAGAAAGAAATAAAACAACTAACCAATTATCTCAACATTAGAACTTCCGACAAATCTCACGAGGGAGCCCGAGGGAACGTAACAAGTCAAAGAAGATCTTACTGCTAGAAATTTCAGGAAAATAGAAAAATGTACTGCAAAGTGCTGAGCAGTAGCCAGCAATAGCCGAAAACGGAAGAATCTTGACTTTCTGAAGGAATAAGAGAAAACCTGCTATTTAAGTTATGGCAGGCCTAAAGATGGAATGACCTTCCTTACGACACAGACTTCCCCATGTCAAGTTGACCTGGTAAAGCTACGGGTTGACTTCTGAAGCTGAAGGAAACACTGTCTAGACATAACTTTAGAGTGTCTGGACTGTCAGCTGTTCGCTCGGCAGTCGCCCGCAACTAGGTTCATCACGCAAGAGTTTGGATGATAATGGTGAAAATGCGGTTGTCTAAAAGATCTTCCACATAAGGAGGAATATCGGAACTTCCTTAAGGAGCATTAGGAATTCCAGAACCGAGGGTGTTAGAGCCAGCAAGGAGCTAGAGTCACAGACGTCTTGACACCACCGCAATTCCTGATTACCTGATGAATGAGACCGAATGGCGGAAAGTATACACCTCTAAGTTCTAATGATCTTGTTCCCCCCAAGTTCTCAGATAAGACACGGCAGTTACGATGTCGCAAAGCAGACCCACTATTGTGTTGTGCACTAGGACTGAGAAACACCTGAGGGCTTCCTTTATAGCCCTGAGGTTCCTGAAGGTTATGACTCCTCTCGTTCCCAATCCCTCCAAAGGCCCGAAGCCTGGGTTCCTCCAAGGTTGCTCCCCAACCTTGATATGAGGCATCTGAGTACAGAAGAAAGTCGGGAAGAGGGGAGACTATAGACCTTCCGGATGTCAGATGCGCTTCTTCAGACTATCACAGACGATCTGACAAGCGAGAATCGTTCCAGATTATACCTGTATTCTCGATGTGGAAGTCCCAGCGATTCCTGAGACATACCTGAAGAGAAAGCATGCGGAGACACAAGACCCTGGAATGAGAGAGAGAGAGAGAGAGAGAGAGAGAGAGAGAGAGAGAGAGAGAGAGAGAGAGAGAGAGAGAGAGAGAGAGAGAGAGAGAGGACATTCTCCCTAAAGGCTTCTTCAAGTGGGTACCGGCTGTTCCCTGTTAAACAGGAACCCTCTATTCTACATTTTGTACTTTCAACGATGCATATTTGCCAAAACTGGAGACATGAGTTAGAAGCAACAAGTTCGTTATACTGGACACATCCCTTGAACCCGGAGCAGCCACACTAATCATAGCTTGCTGTGATGCTACTGCTGACGACGGCTACACGAAATAGACCATGGAGGAGATCTCCTCCCTAAAAGGTTGTTGCAGAGCGCAAAAGGCGCCCACAACAGAACCCTCTCCGAATGTCCGGATAGTCAGGCGGAACTTCAAAAGAAGCCCCTACTCTCTGCCAAAGAACGTTGTATAGTCAGGCGACATGTTAACCTGGTATGCCAGCCTTACTGACACCGAAGTGAAGAGGTGTCAAGCAGTACCGGACCGGAGGGAGAAATCATCTTGTTTGAGCAACTACCTGTTCTGTCGCATATAGCGACTCGAACATCGTTGCTTCGGTAGTGTACACTCCTCCGGAACCTTGGATTGAGGATACATGAGGATGAAGTCTACCATCCGCATATACTCATTCTCATTGGCTGAAGGAGAACTAATATCCGGTACCGGATCCTCTTCTTCAATGAACAATCCTTGTCGGACTGGTTCGACCGAGCCGGAGGATTGTCAGACTGGTCCGACCGAGCCGGAACAGGAAAGAGGCAGGCCGATCCCTAGCAAACGCCGAACTCGAAAACCCAGAACTGCTTCACCTGAGTGCGTGAGACGGACACCTGACGTATCAATTGCGAACATACTGGAGGCACCAAAGTCTAGGTTGAGCAAACCCCGCACCACCCAACAGGGATGACACAACACCTGGGCAGACCACGCCCACTCCTGAGAGAGAAGAGGCCGCAACACCTGAACTACTCAAATCCAGATGTATCAAAACCGCATGAGAGTGGGATCCGGAACTGAAGACCCGGAACCAACATGGATGCCTAGACGGAGGGACAGAGAAACCTGCCGGAAAGTTGAGAAAGAAGAAGCCGGAGGAGGGAAGAAGGAAGAAGCCACACTCGGAGTAACCACCGGAGCGCCCAACACCGACGTTGGACAGATGGAGAAGGTCCCAACCGGACCGAAACTCAAAGGAGTATTGAAGGGGAAGTTACGAGGTACCGAACCGAAGGTAACAGAAGGTAGTTACCAACTATCCTGGAGAATGGAAAGGCTGCGGAAACTATCGGTGCTCATACACTGAACGCTGGCGCAGGCGAATCGCCAACTGCCGTAGCATCCGCAAGAATCCCGGAGGATACATACAATTAGGAAACTATTGGTGCTGATACACTGAACGCTGGCACAGGCAAATCGCAGACTGCCATAGCATCCACAAGAATCGCCGAGGATACATTACAATGAGGAAACTATTGGTGCTGATACACTGAACGCTGGCGCCGGCGAATCGCCGACTGCCGTAACATCCGCAAGAATCGCGGAGGATACATTACAGTTAGGAACCCATAAAGAATGAAATAAGGAGTTGCTGATGCCTCCGCAAACAACCGAGAAGCAACTAGACCGGATGCCTGAGAAACCACCGGATTTGCAAAAGGTGATAAGACGACGGATCCGTAAAAGTACCCCTTCCCTTAACCCCGAACAGAGAGAGGGGGCCGCTGAGCTCTAAAATACAGGGTTGAAGCAAGAAAGCCTTGCTCTGCTGAGTTAAAAGCCAAGAAAACAGGATGCGCAACAAAGACCCCGAGAGCCCCCCAAAGAGCGGACCGAAAAGAATATTGAGAAGGGCAATGGAAGAAGGCTTAGAAGAAAACGGGGGAAAAACGGGAAATTTCCGTAACGGCCGAAGAGGCCATAGATTTTAAAGAAAACAGACTGGTTCTGTTCCCCCTGCCCCTGATAATCTTGATAGACATTATCAAATCAGAAAATTCGAAGAAAATAGCCTGGTCCTGTTCCCCCCGCCCCTGATAATCTTGATAGACATTATCAAATCAGAAAATTCTTTAAGACATGATCATGAATATTGGAAAAACCCGATCGCCAGAATTACCACCATCGCAAGACGAACAAAATTTTAAACCCCCAAAGAAAAAAGGAACCTTCGAAGGAGGAGTATTCAAGGAAAAAATAAAAATTCAGAACCAGATACATCAGAAACCAAATCTGAACGACCCTCCACGGATCTGGAAACCTTTGTTGCACAGAGCACGAAGCAGGAAATAAAACCGACGATTGATCTGAATGAGAGACCTAAACCCAAAGAAGACCACGCTCAACTACTTTCCTGAATACTTCCTAATTAGAATTCCTACCCTTCTGAGTGATTCCTAATTCTAAATCCACCTTAGAACTTACGCTTTTAGAGGGAAGGGGAAATCTGCTACCAACACTGCCTGCTCCGGCGATGGCGGTAGATCTTACCTTCGAGGTATGCGGTTCTCCATGACCCCGGCACCCGTTAGGGCTGGTTCTGGAACAGGCAGGGGGGCTGAAAAAGAACGATTAGTATCTACAACACTATTACTACTATCCTTATCTCTAGTTTCCGTTAATTTAGTCATAAGTTAGAAAAATAGACTAGACATACTCAGCTAGTAACTTGTCCTCTAACTTTTTGAATAATTCTTCCATCTGATCTACCGACCAAGACTCCCCGCCTATCTGACTGATACTACACTGTGTCTTCCTACATAAAACACAAACAGAATGTCGATCGTGTTTGAGGGTACTCATCCTACGCTTGCAGGACGTGTAGGGACGATGAGCGTCAGCATCTCCAACAGTAGAAGGCTCTGTCGTCGAAGATGTAAACGAAGTTGAAGTATTGGCGCTAGCAGTCGGCGACATCTTCTTGTTTGACTTATCCAATGGAATCCAAAGTACCGATCCCAAAGTCAAAATCGGGAGAGAAGTTCCAAATCCCATCAATAAAGTATCCATCCAGGAGAAAAAGAGTTGAAAACAGTCTAAATCGTGATCTGATGTCCAAAATCTTGAATGGGGGTCGGGCTAAATGACCAAAAGTTTGCCTGATATGGGACACACCCACACAGCATGGCGAACAAAAAGCAATTGGGGATCTTGGCCTCACTCGGCCGGGACTTGCAGCAGTGTTGCCAATGGTACTTCAGGTAACTCATTTGACAAGATTTTCCTGTAAGCGTTGGTAACGCTGACAGTTTATTACCCACTTAGTGGGTAAAAGCTATGGGGATGTAGTTCGGGCTGGTCAGTGACCAGGGCTAATTCAGGTGTTCAGGGAGTGTACTGCAATATTAAAAATAAAAAAGGACCATGGTTAGTGTTATGGTATTACTGTATTTATAAAAAAAATTACAGGTAATTCATAATTATTATTTGTTTTTTGCAACTGTAATTCTTGCTTATACCTGTTAACTTTTTTTTTATACTGTACTGGACTGCCTCTACGGACTGAATAACTATACAGTATAGAATCTTTGTTGTGCCCTTCTTCCTCTAAGAAACATGGCTTTCTCTAATGGGGTGCTTTCTCCAATTAAATTTTTTGTCTTGAAATCACCTGACTGTGACTCTGCCTAAGGCCAACAAACTGGCATATCCTACACAACCTGTTAAAGTGGAAATCTTTAATTTCTCTCACAAACTGCTTTACCTAAATATGAGCTTTTCAAGTTTTTGTGGACTGATAAGTACCAGACCATTGAACTGGAGATTTGTAACGGAACAGACACTACATAATTTTATGTAGACAAGAAGAAATACAATAAAAAAAACACTGGAAGCCTCAAAGTTGGTAACAATCCTGGATAAAATTCATGTCCATTTAGTAAACATTTAGCAACTCCTTCCATCCAAGAGTTATCTGAATCCAACCTGACTAAGGCACAGTGGATTGCTTTAGCAGTGGCATGTGGGGGTAATGTGTCTAGTGGTATGATTAAGGCACAAATCAAATATATTGCAATCCAAGCATTGATGGACTCTGGTAAAGTAGATGAAGAGTTAGGAGAGGCACAGGAATTGTTGAATGCAGCTGAGGCAGAATTTACAGATAAACATGAACAAAAGAAAAAGTGATGCAGAATCAGAGATTAGACGTATAGAAGCAGAAGAAAATTTGATTAAGCTGAAGATACAGGCAGAAAGAGAAAGAGAAGATAGAGAGAAAAGAGAAAGAAAGGAAAGAGAAGAAGAAAATGCAGCAGAAGAAGAAAGAGAAAGAGCAAGACATGAAAGGGAGATGGAGTTAATAAAAGCTCGATCCACATTACCTGTAACACCATCTAACCCTACTCAAGGTAATTCAGACCCTGTATTTGATGTAGTAAGAGTGCAGAAATTAATTCCAAAATTTACAGAAGCAGCTCCAGATGAGTTTTTTGATCACTTTGAAAAAGTGGCTTCAGGTATGGGATGGCCAGAGGATAAATGGTCCGTCTTGTTACAGAGTATTCTCATTGGTAAAGGAAGAAGTGCCTATTTAGCCTTATCAGCTGATCAGTGTAAAGAGTACAAGGTACTCAAACACAATGTGCTACAAGTTTACCAGATGACCCCTGAATATTATAATGAAAGATTCAGATCTTTGAGAAAGGATGACAAGATAACTTTCTTGGATTATGCTTACAAAGTAAGAAGATGTTTTAAACGATGGTTGGAGGCTGCTAAAGTTAAATCTATGGGCGAACTTGAGGAGTTAGTAGTCCTAGAACAATATCTTAGAGGAATTCCTGAACACATAAGAGCCTATTTAAGAGAGAGAGAGGTTAAGAAACTTGACAGAGCTGCTACAATGAGCGAAGATTTTAATATAATTTCTAGCAAAAGAAATTATAATGTCAAGTACCAGAACCAACAACGCACAGGTTTCAGATCTCATCCAAATTTCAGGAACATTAAAACTGGAAATCCTTCTAGTGGCTATGCCAATATAAAGCCAGGTAACACCCCTCAACAAATGAATGTTAAATCCTCATCATCCAGTCTGTTCTCAAGACAGATACAGAAGACTAATGTTGTCTGCTACAAGTGTGGAAGAGTAGGACACTACAGTCGAGATTGTTATCAGACACAACAGCAGACCAAACCAGTTGGTCAAGTGGTTAAAGGTAACCAGGTGAAGCAAACTACGAAGAGCAGTGTGGGAACGACTGAGACTAAACAAGCAGAGTGTTTAGCAACCAGTGGAAATGTAGCTTCAAGCAGTGAGTGGCTGAGCAGCTTGGAGGCTTTTAAGCCATATATCTATGAAGGTACGCTGACAACTCAAGGAGGAAGTGTGCAGGTACCAGTCAAGGTATTACGTGATACGGGGAGTAACCATAGTGTGGTAGTTCGTGGTGCTCACCCACAGCTGGAGAGGAATCTCACTGGAGATTCAGTTATTTTGAAGGAGAAGAGGTAACTCCTATATGCCGCTTGCATTTGTCCTGTGAATTGGTGACAGGAAGTGTTGATTTTGCTGTAAAGGACTCACTAGCTGTTGAAGGTATACATGTTTTACTGGGTAATGAAGTTGGTGGTGTACCATTTGTTCCTTGTCCTATAGTGACAGACAAACCGTTAAGGGTTAGTCCTACGGTAGATTTAGAGAAGAAAAACCCCCACCTGTTTCCAAGTTGTGTAACTACCAGGAGTATGAAGAGAACTATGTCTGCAAGTGAAGATACTGAGGATTTACCTGCACCAGAAGAATCAAGTGATGGATCTTTAAGATTAGAAGAGCTGTTCCATGAAAGTGAAATTTTCCCTAGTAATGAAGAGATTTCCCAAGAAGAAGTGGATCCTGTTGTTATTGAAGAGACTCCAAGTAGTCAAAGTGTTCCTGAATATAGTAGTGAAACTACAGAAGCAGAGTTAGCAGATATGGAAAGTTCAGCCCTTGAAGTTGGTCAAGTGACTAGAGAGAAGCTAATGAAACTGCAGAAGAGGGATACAACATTGGCTGATCTGTTCTTCAGAGTTGTTGATCAAGAAGAGATGCAACAAACCTCCACCTGTTATTATCTAAAGGAAGGATTGCTAATGAGGAAGCATCGACCTGCAGATATACCAGGAAATGCTGAATGGGGTGAATATCATCAAATTTTGATTCCATATCCATTGAGGAAACAAGTTGTAGCAGTAGCGCACAAGTCTGGACATATGGGAATCAGGAAGACTGTTGAGAAGATTATGAAGTATTTTTTCTGGCCTGGACTTCACAAGGATGTTAGCAGATTTTGCAGAGTGTGTCACACATGCCAGATAGCTGGAAAACCGAATGAAACCATTCAGAAAGCACCCCTACAACCCATAGAAGTTAGAGGAGAACCCTTTAGCAAGGTAATTATAGATGTGGTTGGGCCACTTCCGAAAACAAAGAAAGGAAATGAATATCTATTAACATTAATGTGTCCAGTGACTAGGTATCCTGAGGCGATTCCTGTAAGAAGTATAAGTGCAAAGGTAATTGCTGAGAAGTTGGTGGAGTTTTTCTCCAAGTTTGGAATACCAGAAATTGTGCAAAGTGATAGAGGAATGAACTTTACTTCAAAATTATTCCAGGATGTGATGAACTTGTTAGGAGTAAAACAACAGTTATCAACTGCTTATCATCCAGAGACTCAAGGAGCCTTGGAAAGGTTCAACCAGACATTGAAAAATATGTTAACTAAGTATTGTAATGAATCAGGAAGAGAATGGGATGCTGGTTTACCTTTAATATTATTTGAAGTTAGGAATGCTTATCAAGAAAGCATCGGATGTTCACCAAATGAAATGATTTTTGGTCGAGACATTAGAGGTCCATTGAAGATTCTTGCAGAGAATTGGGAAGAAAATCAAGAGGAAATCCAAGGAGAATATGTGAAGAACTTGAGGAAAAGACTAAGAGAAATTAGAAAATTCTCTTTAGAAAATTTGAAAATAAGTCAAGAGAAAATGAAAAGAAAATGTGATGCTAAGACTAAGCTAAGAAATTTTAGTATTGGACAGCAAGTTCTAGTGTTCTTACCAGTGAAAAGATTTCCCCTTACCAATAAGTTTCAAGGTCCTTATAAGATAATAGAGAAGTTAAGTGATCGAACTTATGTGATTGAAACACCAGGAAGAAGAAAACGACAGAGGAAGATACATGTGAATCTTTTGAAACCTTACTTCTCAGAGACTAAAACTGGAACAGTGTCAATAACACAGACAACTTCATCTACAGAGGACGATGACGGCTACGAATTGGGAGCTGAAAACAAGATGAACAATTCTTCAATATTAGAAAATTTGGAAGTTAAATTAAAACATCTGAGTGTTGAGCAAAGTAGTGAATTAAGTGAAGTGATTCAAAGTTTCCCTGAAATTTTTGCAGATGTACCTAGGTGTACCAATCTGACAAAGCATGAGATAAAGATCAGAGAAGATGGAAAACCTTTTAAAATGAGAGCTTATCGCTTATCACCTTTTCATCGAGATGTTTTGAAGAAAAAAGTTGAATATTTGTTGCAGCATGGATTAGTAGAACCCAGTTCAAGTCATTATAGTTCTCCTTGTGTGTTAGTGAAGAAACCAGATGGGTCATTTAGGATGTGTACTGATTATAGGAAACTGAATTTCATCAGTGTGGCTGACAATTATCCTTTGCCTCTTATTGATCAATTACTTGATAATATTGGGCAAGCCAAATTTGTTTCCGAGATAGACTTGTTGAAAGGATATTATCAAATTCCCTTAGATGAGAATGCTCAGTTGCTGTCAGCTTTCATTACTCCTTTTGGACTGTATCAATACACTGTTTTGCCGTTTGGTCTGATGAATGCACCTGCAACATTCCAGCGAGTGATGGATCAACTACTAGGATCAATAGAAGGAGTAGGTGTATACCTTGATGACATTATGATTTATTCTAATACATGGGAAGAACATCTGAAGATATTAAGAAAAGTGTTCAAGAAACTACGGGAAGCAGAACTAACAATCAACTTACCAAAAACCGAGTTTGGAAAGGCAACTGTACAGTATCTAGGATTTGAAGTTGGAAAGGGCCTTCTCGCTCCTATTGATGCTAATGTAGAAGGTATCCGCAAGGCTACCCCTCCTGCTACGAGGAAACAGCTACAAAGATTTTTGGGCATGGCTGGATTTTATCGCTGATTCTGTCCAAATTTCTCAGCCGTAGTGGCTCCCTTAACTGACTTAACCAGTCCTAAAAGAAAGTTTGTTTGGACTCCAGAATGTCAAAAATCATTTGAGAAGGTTAAAGCCATATTAACCCTTAAACGCAGAGCCTCTATTTACAAAAACGTCTCCCGTATGCCGTAAAAGTTCGGAGTTAAGCGCCAAGCAGAAAAAAAAAATTTTCAAAAAAATCACAGCACGCTTAGTTTTCAAGATTAAGAGTTCATTTTTGGCTCCTTTTTTTTGTCATTGCCTGAAGTTTAGTATGCAACCATCAGAAATGAAAAAAAATATTATCATATATAAATATTGAAATATATGACAGCGCAAAAAAAATTTTTCATATATAATTTTATACAAATCGCGCTGTGAGCAAAACGGTTAAAGCTAACGGGTTATTTTTTTTTTTTTCGTTGTATTGTACACTAAATTGTGATGATTTTGGTATATAACAAATTGTAAAACGATCAAAGCAACACAGAGAAAATATTATCACAAAATGATGCATGAATTCGTAACGCTCGGACGTAAAAAATTGTTTTTTTCAAAAATTCACCATAAATCGAAATATTGTGCTAGAGACTTCCCGTTTGTTAAAAAATTAAACTAATTGAATATTACTAGACTGTAAGGGTTTTAGCTTATAATTGCAGTTTTTTACCATTTCGGTCGAGTCAAAGTTGACCGAAAGTCGAATTTTTTCTATTCATAGTGATTTATATGAAAATATTTCAAAACTGATAAAAGCTACACCCATGAGTTTTTTTCTGTTGTATTGTACATGAAATTGCACACATTTTCATATAAAAAAGTTTATGTAACGACTAATATAAAACGGTGCAAACATTACGACAATGTGACGAAAGAATTTCTGAGATGTTTGGCCGAGTTACCGCGCGGACGTAAGGAAAATGTTTTTTTCAAAAATTCACCATAAATCGAAATATTGTGCTAGAGACTTCCAATTTATTACAAAATGAAGGTAAATGATTGGATATTACTAGAATGTAAGAGTTTTAGCTTACAATTGCGTTTTTCGACTATTTCAGGCGAGTTAAAGTTGACCGAAGGTTGAAATTTTGGCAGTTATCGTGATTTATGTGAAAATATTTCAAAACTGATAAAAGCTACAACCATGAGTTATTTTCTGTTGTATTCTACATGAAATTGCACACATTTTCATATATAAAAGTTTATGTAACGACTAATGTAAAACGATGCAAACATTACGCAACGTGACGAAAGAATTTCTGAGATGTTGGCCGAGTTATCATCTTATGAGACGAAGGAAAAATTTTTTTTTTCAGAAATTCACCATAAATCGATATTGTGCTAGAGACTTCCAGTTTGTTGCAAAATGAAGGTACATGATTGAATACTACTAGAATGTAAGAGTTTTAGCTTATAATTGCGTTTTTTGACCATTTCGGTCCAGTTAAAGTTGACCGAAGGTTGAAATTTTGGCAGTTATCGTGATTTATATGAAAATATTTCAAAACTGATAAAGGCTACAACCATGAGTTATTTTCTGTTGTATTCTGCATGAAATTGCGCACATTTCCATATATAAAACTTTATGTAACGACTAATATAAAACAGTGCAAACATTACGACAACGTGACGAAAGAATTTCTGGCGCGGACGTAAGGAAAAAGTTTTTTCAAAAATTCACCATAAATCGAAATATTGTGCAGAGACTTCCAATTTGTTGCAAAATGAAGGTAAATGATTGAATATTACTAGAATGTAAGAGTTTTAGCTTACAATTGTGTTTTTACCATTTCGGTCGAGTCAAGGTTGACCGAAGGTTGAAATTTTGGCAGTTATCGTGGTTTATATGAAAATATTTCCAAACTGATAAAAGCTACAACCATGGGTTGTATTTTGCTGTATTTTACATGAAATTGCACACATCTTCATATATAAAACTTTATGTAACAAAGTAATATAAAACAGTGCAAAAATTACGACAAAATGACGAAAGAATTTCTGAAATTTTTGGCGAGTTACAGCGCTAAGAGGCGTAAGGAAAAAGTTTTTTTCAAAAATTCACCATAAATCGAAATATTGTGCTAGATACTTCCAATTTGTTGTAAAATGAAGGTAAATGATTGAATATTACTAGAATGTAAGAGTTTTAGCTTACAATTGCATTTTTCGACCATTTCGGTCGAGTCAAAGTTGACCGAAGGTTGAAATTTTTTGTAGTCGATGTACGGTACGTCCACTTGGCACCCAACAGACAATTTTAGTCGACGTATGATACGTCCAGTAGGCGTTTAAGGGTTAACTTCAAGACCAGTGCTTCAAGCTCCAGACTTCAATAAAAAGTTCGTGATACAAGTTGATGCATCCGACTGTGGAATTGGAGCTGTTCTACTTCAAGAAGATGACAACAAAATCTTCCATCCAGTATGTTTCATGTCTTCAAAGTTGAAAAAGCACCAGAAAACTTACTCAACAATTGAAAAAGAAACATTAGCATTAATTACAGCATTGAAAAAGTTTGAAGTGTATGTGAACCAACCTAGGAATGAAGAAATTTGAGTGTTGTCGGATCACAACCTAATCTCATTCATTAATAAGATGAAAAATAATAATATGAGACTGACCAGGTGGTTTTTATGCCTGCAACCATATAATGTAAGGGTTAAACATAATTCAGGAAAAGATCATGTCATAGCAGATTATTTATCCCGTTGTGAATCGTTGGATTCAAACCCGGGATAAGTAATCTGGGGGGAGGAATTTCATGATGTTGCCTTGTAATACGTATATCCTCCTATAATTTTGACATATTTACTTTTTTCATGTGTTATGTGTAATGATAATGATCGCTAAAGTGTCATGTTTAGTTTGGCATCAGATCTCAAAAGAACTAATGATTAAGTAACTTGATAGCGTAATTTAGAATTAATACAATTTTAATAGTACCGTAGTTTTGAATAATATCTTTCTTGGTAAAAGTGTAGTATTTGAACACGTGTGTGTGTCCACCAGGACTTGTTTCATTTCAATTGTCATCAGTTAAGATAAGAGCGAGCGCTTTGTTTTGGGTTAGTGATGACAGGTTTTGAAAACAAACGCCGATTCATCCCGTACGGGCTCAAGACGAGGGATTCCATGTTGTTACATGCATTGTTCGACTCACGTACACCACTTTGAGAGAAAGAATACGTGTCTTGATCAATTATGTCATGTTTTGTTAGACTGCGTTCAAAACGTTTTGCTGAGATGACGTAACTTTCCTTCTAAAAGCTTCTTTTGTATCTCGCACCCAAAATGCTTTAATGACATCGTGTAATTGTTTCGTGTTTCTGGAATCCTAAAATCTATTTCATTCTGATTTCTGAGACCAGTTGAATTGGTTCCCCCTCTCTCTCTCTCGTTCTTAGAAAGAGATTCTTTTAACGTAGTGTTTTGTGGTCACATATTAGCATTAACTTTTGAGATCTGAATTTAGTAAAGTTATTTACAGTAGTTCGTAACGGCGCCTGGTAAAAAAGTGTGTATTGTGTAACGCAGCTGCAGCAAGTGATTTACAGAGGTTTTCACAATTTTGTGTGAGGTAACGTGAATTTTACTTATTAATACCATGGTATGATAAGTTAGGAAATTTTTGCCAAGTGAAATCATTATTGATAAATCTTATGTGTATTTTTGTGTGTTTTTCTATTTACAATCTCTTTATATTTTCACATTTTTTATGTTTGTGATGTAACATTTATTTACATAGCATTTTAAATATTTCTTGGTATAATTTAACATTGCATACGTAATTTAACATTGCATACTTGATTTCATTTATTGAGTTTCTTTTCAAATCTTGAGTAATTCTTGATAGTTTAAATTTTGCTTGATTAATTTAAATTCCTGATAAAGTGTTTGTGAATTAGTTTTGTTTCATAATCTAATTCAAGAATTAATTGAGTGTTGTATTATTTTCAAGTAATAGTAAATTTTTCAGATTGTGAATTCTAATTAATTGTGAATTCTAATTATAAACTTTGAATTTAAAAATAAATATTTGTATTTAACATTTTTAGAAAAACAGTGTTTCATTTATTGATCACCAGTGAATAGGGTTGATTGTGTGTGCATAAGGCTAAGTGATAAAGAGTTTTTTGATGGAGTGATGCCCTTCTACTCTAGAATATTTCTAGTTTAATTTTTGATACCTCACACATATTCTGATAGACTTAGTTTGATTTTTCAAGTGACTGATAAATTATTCTGATAGACTTAGTTTGATTTTTCAAGTGACTGATAAATAAGTTTTTTCTTAAGGGATCACTGTTACCTTTAGAGTATTCAGTCGTAATAATTAATGTTATGAGAGTTCAGGTATCTGGCTGAAGTGAGGTATATTTTTGAATCTTGAGATTAGTTGTGTAATAACCAGGTACTTGATACGCATCGTGACATTATATTGTTTGCAACCAACATATGGAGCAAACTAGATCAATACAACAGTGAATTAACAGAAGAATCCGTAGCAGAAGAGAGAAGCCACCCAAACAACACAGACCACAGATGGTGGAGAAGAGTATCTTCATATATTCATCGTGATGAACCTCAACCATTACATTATTAAGAAATGCCTTGTGAAAAAATGAAGTTTTCATAATAAAACTAATATTGTAATACTTACCTGAACACCTGAATTAGCCCTTAATCCCACTAGCCCGAACAACTCTCAACTACCCATCCTACTTAGTGGGAATTTTTACAGCCAGCGTTACCAACGCTGCAGGTAAAATCTTGTCACTTGAGCTACCATAACAAACGGTTGGCAACGCTGACACAGGTGTGCGCCGACACGCCCCATTTTCGTCAATTGCTTTATTCAAGGTCAAAATTGATGTGGGGAAGGAGGGTGGGAATCATTCAGGTGTTCAGGTAAGTATTACAATATTAGTTTTATTATGAAAACTTCATATTGCAATACACTCCCTGAATACCTGAATTAGCCCGATTAACAACATTTAGAGGAGGAGGGATCAATTCTATTGCATGCCCCTTTGACAACCGCAGAGATGGTAGCTCACCAATCTGCTCTGCATAAGATATCCATTTAGCCAAACACTCACCATATCAATCAATGGTTTCAGTGAAGAGACCTGTTGGAGAGTACTTTGGTCGAGTCAGGTCAGTACTCTCGGCTAGGATACCTATCTAGTTAAACACTCACCTTATCAATCGTTGCTTTTGGTGATGAGACATGATGGAAAGTACTTTGATCGCCCATCAGGTCCGTACTGTCTCAGTCCGTCGACCTCCCATGTGGTTCTTCAGAACCTCTCATGTATGGAGGAGTACGGTGACCTCCCATGTGGCTATTCAAAGCCTCTCGTGTATGGAGGGAAATGAAGTACTGTCCCGAGCCACTGATCCTCCGGATAAGGTCCGACGATCGACGAGCGAAAAAGTATCTCGGTGCCGACGAAATAGCCTAGCCTACTAGAGTACCCCCTTGGACTCTCGTAAGGAAACTATCAAAGACTAAGATACCGTAGTTCCACTGTTGCCTAAGAATTCTAAAGACTAAAAGGAATTCCTCTATCTGGTTAACCTAAGAATCTCTTGGACTCAGCTAAATAAACGCCCTAGAAAATAGGGAACTATCAAAGACTAAGATACTTAAAACGTACTAAACCTAAGTTCTTGTGATTATATTATCACTGTTGCCTAAGAATTCTAAAGACTAAAAGGAATTCCTCTATCTGGTTAACCTAAGAATCTCTTCACTATGCGAATACCGCATCAGCTAAATAAACGCCCCTAGAAAATAGACTTCGCCGCTAACGCGGCCTAAGAGAATAACCCTCCGCACTAAGCGAATACCACCTCAGCTAAATGAACGCACCTTAGATAATAAACTTCACCACTACACGTGCAAAATAGTGCGACATCTCATGATCTCAGAGTCATTGGTGTTGCTACTGTTGTTACTACTACAACTATAAACTGAAGTTTGATGTTTGACGCACGTTCTCACATTCAAACGGTTTGTGGACAATGAAGCCCCGCCCACAAAGTCAGGCTCGAACAGACTTTCTTCAAACCGTTCGACAATGTGTTTGCCAACCAAATACCCCATTCACACGTTCGACATCACTCCAAACACAGGTCTGTGAACCGCGTTCGACAACCGTTTGACCGTAAAACCCCCTTAAGAGAATAACCCTCCAACCTCCGCCGTTAATACCCCCCTCAGCTAAATGAACGTACCCTACATAATAGACTTCGCCGCTAAACGCTGTGAGGCAAATCGAACATCACTAAGTAAAATGAGTAAACAATGAGACAGACTTTCAAGTAGCTGCTTCCAGAATAGACGGCAGTAAATAATTCCTGGGAAAAGGAGGATGAATTGGACATACTCCGAATACTGTGCGGTCGGGAAAATACAGAGCTGAAGGCGACAAAGAACAACCCTGAGAAGCCCTCCGAAAGTAACTAATCACATTCTCTGACGGTGGACGGGAAGGATTTGAGGAGACACAAGTGTGTGCGGAAGCGGAAGGAGTTTCGCAACCCTTGATAAATAGACTTTAATGCTCCCCCCGGACATAAAGGTATCTCCGCTGGATCACCAGTAATGAACACTTGCAGATAAAGAACTTTAAACGAACGAGGCAGAGTTTTAACCTCCGACTCTTTCGTCGCCGCAAATTCCAGAAGAAAGACAAATATGTATCATTCTCGCACAGGAACCCAACCTAGAAACTGCCTGAAGCTCACCCAACCCTTTAGCTGAAGCTAAAGCCATAAGAAAAGGCAACTTCACAGTGTCTTAACGTTATAGTTTCAATAGGTTAAAAGGCAGGGGAAAGCAAGATAAATATTGAAATACTTCCAATGAGTCCCAATAAGGGCGCCCGAGTCGGCAAAAACAGGACGTTCAATCTTACAAGAACTTAATCAACGATTATCCTACTACCTGAAACTTCAGGAATGTGGAAACTAAATATACCGCTAATCGTTGAGCGGTAGTCAGCAATGGCCGAATATGAAAGACTCTTGATTTTCCGGAAGAATAAAGGAAAATCCGCTATTTTGGCTATGGAAGGTCAAGAGATGGAATGACCTTCCTTGCGACACTAACTTCTATACCATTTCTAGCTGAACCTGGTAAGGTTTACGGGTTGACTTAATCTAAAAGAAAACTATTTAGGCACAGTTTTAGGGAGTCCGGACTGTTTAGCGGCTCTCTTTACAGTTGACTTGCAACTAAGTCCAGCACGCGAGGATTTGGAAAATAATAGAAAGAATGCAGTCGTCTGAGTAGTTTCGCATTGGCAGGGACAGCAGAACTTCTGTAGAGAGCTCTAGGAGTTCCGGAAACCAAGCGTGTTATGGCGAGCTATTAGATTCCAGGTCGCCTTGACACTCTCCTGTGATTTCCCAATTACTTGATTAATGAGACCGGATGGAGGGAAGGTGTACACTTGCAAGTGATTCCAACTTGTAAAGTCACCTTGGTGACTATTGAAATGGGGATACCATTAGAGAAATAATCCGGAAGACGATGGTTTAATCATGTCGCGAATAAGTCGACAGTTGCTGGTCACTTCCGGAGAACCTGACATATTACTTCCAGAGTCAAAGTCCACTCTCCCCCCCAATACCTGAACGAGAGCGACCTAGCGAATCTGCTCATACTTTGAGACTCCTGATATAAATTGGGGAAGAAGAGACACTTTCATTCTCCGCACCCTCTCAGGACTGTGCTATAGTATAGTATTGAGTTCTGTGAGCCTGATCCCCTCCGAGTTCTTCAGATACGATACGGCAATTACGCTGTCGCTAAACATAGCCACTACTCTGTAGCGCACTAAGACTGAGAACAACTGAGGGCTTCCTTTACAGCATTGATTTTCCCGAAGATTTATTGACTACTCTCGTTCCGAGGCCTGGATTCCTCCAAGGTTGATTCCCAACCTTGATCTGAGGCATCTGTGTACAGATGAACGTCAGGAAGAGGGGAGTCGATAGACCTTTAACCTGTCAGATGCATTTCTGACAACCACAAACGATCCAACAGGCAAGAATCGCTCCCGACTATAACAGCGTTCTCGTTGTGGAAGTCCCAGCAATTCCTGAGACATACCTGAAGAGAGAACGCATCGGACACGAGACCCTGGAATTAAAAGAGAGAGAGAGAGAGAGAGACATTCTCCCTAAGAAGCTTCTCCAAGCTGGTTATGGCCGTTCCCTGTTGGACGGAAACCCTTCTATCTGTGAAGGACCGATTGGACTCTCTCTAGGGTTGTGAAAACCCTCAGAGGAAGAGAGAGAATCAGCTTACCTGAATATGTTAAGAATTCCATAGAATTCCCTCGCTCTTACTAGCTCCTCTGGAGAGGAGGCCAGTTAAACGATCGTCTATATACTACAACACTCTGGATCGTCTAGATACTTCAACACTGTATCCTCGACGATGCATAACTGCCGACACCGGAGACATGAGTTAGAAGAAACCATGTTCGTCATACTGGCTACGTCATCATCCTTGAACAAGAATTAGCTAAGGCTAATGGTGTTCTAAGCAATCCCTCTTATGAACGTCCGGATACTGAGGGGGAAGATGACCAAGATAGAAATTTCGACTTTCCTGCTCCAAACATCGTAGACGAAGCCAAAGCTTTCGCCTGGTTAGCCAAACCCTTCAAGATAAATTTATTAGGCTGCCAACAGCCACGGATCTGAAGGGACATAGCCGTCACTCTTTAGAACCAGCATTATAATAACTTGAACCGCATCCAGAAAGAATGTGCAAGAGCCTCAGTCTGATTGTGCAACACATACCCCCAAGCACCTGCTTCCCTAAGAGAAGTCCCTAAGAGCTGAAAAGACGCCGGAGACAAACAGGAATGCCTCAACCGATTCGTTGAGGGGCAACCTGACACCTGCCGAAGGATTACCTGGAACTGCGTAAATCGTCCTACTCGGAGAGAGAAGAGATAAGTGCTGTCTATTAGAAGCAACTACCGATGCTAAGCGAACATCCCCTTCCTCCAAAGCCTGGCTAACCTGATCGAACCAAACCAGCCAACACGAAAAAGAGGTAGGAGCTGGTTTAGTGTCATAAAAACCTCAAAATCAGGAGGTCCGGAGCTCTTGCTTGAGGGTACGATGAAGTAACATACTCAAGCCTGTGTTCGTAATTGTACTGCTGGCAAGAGGACATTCTAAGTCCGCCAGAATCTCCTGCACCTACGGATAAGAATTCTGTTCCGCAATGTCCGAACGGTCTAAGACCGACAAAGGAGGAGGCACTGGACGAAGCCCCGCACAACGATGAAGAGTCCGCAATCGGACCAACCTAACCAGAATGCTGTGCACCCGCACCTAATCGGGTACCCGCCGGGAAGAGAAGGCTAAACCGATAAAACCCCGGAGCCAATTCCCCATTATTACCAAGGGGAAGACGAGTGAGAGTAGCCAAACTAACACTGTTAAATCTTGGGGGAGGATGCGCAAACGAAACCGCTGTAGAGGGACGGAAGAAGATGAAGGAGAGAGAATGAAAGAGGTAGAAGCTAGCCTGAGTTACCGCCACGGAAAATGCAGGCGATGAAAGCCGCGGACTGCTCAAAGAAAGTACCGCATGCTCTGCCAAAACTGCGGAGCGCAAACCCGAACTGGAATCGACGGGAAAAACCCTATGAAATACCTGATGCTATCGGGACAGCCGCATGAAGCGGAAGCAAGGGGTTGCGCATACCCGAAGGGATGGAACAAGAGACCCCTGCGGCCAAAATCTGCCGAAACAGGGTTTTCGCCTGTCCGGAAGCTCCTCCTACCGGAGAAGACTGTACTAAGGAAGGAAAAGGAGGGAGGCATAGGAATAGCAGACGCATAAAAAAGTTACCTGAGAGGAGGAAAACCAAAATCGAAGAGGGAAAACGGAAGATGCGGAAGCCGCAGGAAAGACCGGAGCAGAAGAAGAAAAGGAAAGAAGGTACACCGAATCTGGCCCCCCTCATTAATCCTGAAAACATATCCGACATGAATTCTGGACACTACAGTGCCACATACTCTCTAATGTTAGAGAAGACATTCGAGAAAAAATATAACCTCTCGCCAAAGGTCTATACCCGTCGAAAAACCCCGCCATCCGTCTTATAACCCGCCACAGCCAATTGCAGGTCCCGCAAATTGCTTTAGAAGGCGAAAGGACGCACCATAATCCGCCTTACTAGATGGGGAGTAGAAAAATACAGGGAAGGGGGAAACTACAGTAGGAGATTTAGAAAACAGTAGGAAGTGAGTTAGAAGCGAAAGCAGAAGGATTCTGCCCCACCTTAACTGAAACATTGACTTGAGACTGAGCCAGATCGAAAGAGGAAATAGAGAAACTCTTGTCAGAGCACAAAAATCAATCGAACCCGAAACCAGAACCCGTTCAGGAGAACGACACTGCACCGTTAAAACCTTCTCCTAACTACCAAACCCAAACCTATCCTCTTTTATCACACCTAGATCTTGATCCTAACATTACCAACATTAAATTTATCAATATTACAGGGGGGTGGGGGGGGGAATCCTTCACTGCCTGCTCTGCGCCGAGGGGGCCGGCAGACCTACCCACTCGGAGGCTTGCGGTTCTGCCATTACCCTCAGCACCCGTTAGGGCTGGTTCTGGAACAGGCAGGGGAGCTGGAAAGGAAGAAGAATTAGACATCCTAATACTACTATTATCCCTATCTGAGAAATGTTGAAGAAGACTAGCTATTGAATTTTCCTTACTAATTGTAATCCTATCCTCTATCTGTTTGACTACCACTGAACTCGCTAAATCCATCAACTGATCTGTAGCATAAGTCTGAGACACTTGAGGCAACGAGAATCTGACCGACGTCTGCCGCCGTTACTAGCCCAAAGACTTGCGATGACGAATGTAATCATCCCTCTCTTGTGCCTTCCAATGGGAACATTCATCGCAGTGAGTCTGGACATCACAATTAACCTTCCTACATACCTGACGGAATGTCTATCATGTCTCAAGGTACTCATCCATCTTTGCAGGAAGAAGAAGCGATGAGCGCCAGAGTCCGCCGTCGTAGGCAGTCGAGGCCGACGTCGAAGCCGATGGCACGGTAGAGAAGGTGAAAAGTCTGTGACGCACAATCGGGACCGGGAACCAGCGAGTCCAAATCCAAAAGACATTCCACGTCGAAGATATCCAGAAAATCCAGGAGAAAAACTGTTAAATCCAATCCAGGTCTTCACCACAAGTCCAAAATACAAAGAGAAGTCAGGCAATAGGATTAAAACCTCGCACTGCAGAAGGAAGCAACCTTCCAGCAGCGCGAACAAAAAGCAATTGACGAAAATGGGGCGTGTCGGCGCACACCTGTGTCAGCGTTGCCAACCGTTTGTTATGGTAGCTCAAGTGACAAGATTTTACCTACAGCGCTGGTAACGCTGGCTGTTAAAATTCCCACTAAGTGGCATGGGTAGTTGAGAGTTGTTTGGGCTAGTGGGATTAAGGGCTAATTCAGGTGTTCAGGGAGTGTACTGCAATGTAATTTTTAGAATTTACTATGTAGGTATCATGCAAAATCATTATGATAATTAACATCAAGGTTAAAATGAGGAAATTGGAACTCAAAATATGCAATATGTACAATTTACCATGTTGTTATAATGTAAAATTATTATTGTATTATGTTAATATTAGAAAAATTGTACCCTTACCAAAATAAAATTGTGGATAAACCACACTTGACATTACTCTTACTAATATTTCACTTTCTAAACTATTCCCTACCATGGTTAGCTAGCTAACTGCCCTCACTCTTCTTTCACCCATCTTACCTATCAGCTAAAAAAAAAAAAAAAAAAAAAAAATGGTATATTCATTATAAAATAAGTTTTTAAATATACTTACCTGGTAGTTACATATATATATATAGCTTTATCCCGCCGATTCGTCGCCCATGGCAGAAATTCAAAATTCATGAGAAATCGAAGATAGATGGTCAGGTGACCATACCTGTGCGCCTCTACCAGGTACCTGGAACCATTCCCAATTGTCCTCAGAAATTCCATGCCCCTGTTCTCAGAGGGGAAGAGGGAGGGACTTTTTATATGTAACTACCAGGTAAGTATATTTAAAAACTTACTTTATAATGAAAATACCATTTTAAATATCTAACTTCCTGGTAGTTACATATATATAGCTGATTGACACCATTGGTGGTGGGTTAGAGAACCGCAACACCGTTGGGAATTTGTATAATTACTAAACACTATATATTAGCTGTAACCATACTCTGGTTCCTACCTGATAAGGAAGCTGGCTTCATAGTTATCCTGCCTCATTCGCCTGCATTCCTTGAGAGACCCAGCGATCCACCCAGGGGGCTGTAGAAAGTCTCTATGGGGCTGTCACACGGTCCTCGACCTTAACATGACTAGACCACCACCCTTGCTATCCTGGCATAGCCATGGACAAAGAGCTGACCACCTGACCCACTAACACCACTAAAAACACACTCCATAAAATAACAATTTTTAAAGTAAATTGTATTTTTCCTAACTATACAAACCCGAGGTCCTTTACATTAGGAGATTACTTTCAGGCGTAGGCTGGAAACGGCCGTTGAACTTCAAACAAGGTGGTAGGCAGTTAACTACTGTCCGGGAGGCGGGAGTACCGCCTGCCCGGATGTAAACATTCCAATTTGCCTTTCGGCCCGGGTACAGATTGAGGGGTGGCATGAGGTGGGCATAAGTGTAAAGGACCTCTGGTTTGTATAGTTAGGAAAAATACAATTTACTTTAAAAATTGTTATTTGTTCCAACACAATATACAAACTCTCGGTCCTTTACATTAGGACACTCACTGATTGGAAGGAGGAATCTGAAAAAGTCTCTCTGAACTGACTGGAGTTCACCACCTTGTCTTCCCTTCCTGGTCGTAAGAGCGAGGAAGGGAAAAACCGCCTCTGACAAAAGATCGGGTTGTAGGAAACGCAGGATCAGTTTGTCAGACTTCTGGGTCCCTTTGCATGAATGAGGAAAACGTCAGTTCATGCAAAGTAGGCTAGGAAGAATTTGACGTCGGATGACAATAAGGCAAATACAAGCATTGGGTTTGTCTCAAAGTCAAAGACTCCTTCCTCCCCTTGCAAGAGGAAGGAGTGGGGTTGCTTCTATTAACCTAAATGGAAATAGAACGGAACCTCTCGTTATGTGCTTACCTGCCTCGATCGCCCTGTCCAGCTTGTAACGGCGCGTCCGCTCCCTGCCCATGGGAAGAGAGCTTACGATGGGGAGAAGGAATAGAGGCCAGTCACTCAACATTCATCTCCCAATCACTACCGTACAACATAGGCGAGATGCAACCTGTCCCGTTAGGGGAGCTGGATAAGCTGGCAACTTGTTGAGCAGCCACCACAGGACCCAAGGAAAAAGTGTCCAAGGACTTGTGTGCAACATCCCGGAGGTAGAAGGAGGTGAAGGTAGTCTGTCGGGACCACACACCCGCCTTCAGCACCTGTGGTACCGACATATTCTTCCGGAATGCGAGGGATGGACCAATGCTGCGGACCTCGTGAGCTCTCGGACGGCGCATCGGTGTCGTCTTCTCCTGCAGCAGAGTACGCTCTCCTTATCGCCTCACGGCCAAAAAGAGATGGTATTCTTGGACACTTCTTTCTTGGTCGAGCCAGTGCTAATGAAGAGTCGTCGACACTCAGGCCGGAGGTGCCGAGTCTTCTTCAGATAGCGCCCGCAGCACCCTAACAGGACACAGTAGCATCTCGTCTGGATCATTATCTACTAAGTCCTCTAGGGAGGGGATCGTGAAGGACTCGAACCGTGCATCAGGGACCGAAGGGTTCTGAGTCTTCAAAACGAAGAGGCAGAGCACCTGCATGCCCCGGCTCTTTCTCTCGTCCCACGCCCTGGTCTGTACAGCGAGAAGTGTCCACCATAACAGACTGGGGGACCCGAGTCTCCTTGGGGACCCGGGTACTCGGAGCAACTCGCGAACGAGTGTCCGACGCGGTCTCGCTGGCCTTAGAAGCAGGAGGTTTCTTAGGCGCAGCGGGGAGAGTGCCGACCTTGGTCTGCACGCCCTTGGCTCCCGGTGCCCCTGGCCCGGAGGCCGGGGCAGCGGTTCCCTGATCCGAGGATTGGGAAGAGCCTACGAGAGATCCCACTGCCTTCCCTGTGGAAGGAGGCAGACCCTTAGAAATCTCGGTGCAAGGTTTCTTAGGGGGGGGAGAGGCAGACTTCTTCTTCTTCGGCCGCGAAGCCTCGGAAGGAGAAGAGGAAGAAGCAGCAGACGACGTCGATGAAGATGAAGACGATGACGACACCTTCCTAGACCTATTCTTCTTTTTCTTCTTCACCATCTGCTTCAGGAAAGCAGTCAAATCCCCAAGCCAGGAAAGCGAGGCCGCCGATTCAGGAACAGCAGGAACAGCAGGAGGGGCTGCAACAGCAGAAGGCGCATCCTGGGCAGAGACGGCGGAGCTCGGACCAGCAATTGCCTGGGTAGAGAGAGCCGCACGTCGGCCAGGAACAAAAGTGGGCGGGGCCAGGGATGCAGGCGCCGCCCCTCCCACGTGCAGATTCAAGTCGGGCCGCGCCAGGGTCGCTGGAATGGGGATTGAGGCAGACGAAGGGCCGGGCTGGAGAGTCAGATGAGGAACCGTATCCAAAGACAGGCCATGGTCAGCAACAGGGGCAGCAACAGTCACGTACGGAAAAGATGACGTCACCATGTAGGAGGGGCCAGCGCGCAGAATGGAGCCAGGAAGCCAGGCGGCAGTGGAACAGCGTGCTGGCCCGCGGATGACGCCGACACTTGGGTGTCCAGATGCGAAGCCACTGAAATCGGCATCTGGACGAACCTCGAGAAGGTGACAGTTGTCGTTTAGGCTGTCGCTGCTGTGTGGTCGTGACTGGAGGGGGCCAGGGGAGCCAATCCTTCCAGAGCCGAGCCAGGTAGGCCCAGGTGTAGCCAGGAGAGTTGGGATTCATCGCCTGGCTATCCAGTCCGGGACCTGAAGCAAGAGTCGGGTTAGCAATGGAAGCCCCTACCTGCCCGGAGGAAAAATTCACCGAACGGGAAGAGACTTCCGAGAGGATGTCGCGTCCAACTCTCCCGCGCCCTTCCACAAACGAAACAAACGTAAGAGGAAGGGGAGGGGGAGTCCTCACCTGAGGGAGAGGGGCTGTAGCAAGAAGGGAAGTTCTGGGGAGGGAGAAACGAACCTGATACATTCGCCACCAATGGAGTCGTCGGGGCGATTTTCCCTCGGACGACTCCTTGGTAGGCTTACGACGGTAACGCCACCTCCTTCGAACTTGCCCCATTGCTCGGAGGACCACAAACAACACTCACTTTAAAATAACTTCCCTGAGTCATAATATGAACACACACGCCCCTGCAAGATGTACAGAGTGCGTGGGGTCCACGCCGACTCTAGATCTGAAGGAATTACACTTTTTACCCCCTACCCCGGGACACACACGCTGGGGATTGGAGGGTTTAGATGATTTTTCCATTTTAAAGAGAAAAAAAGAATATTCCCACCAAAAATGATGAAAAAAAAAAATGCTGTCAGGCAGAGAGCGAAGTACAACGTCCGATCGCTACGACGGCCGAAAGCAAATTGGAATGTTTACATCCGGGCAGGCGGTACTCCCGCCTCCCGGACAGTACTTAACTGCCTACCACCTTGTTTGAAATTCAAAGGCCGTTTCCAGCCTACGCCTGAAAGTAATCTCCTAATGTAAAGGACCGAGGGTTTGTATATTGTGTCGGAACAAACCTAACTTAGACTTGCAACCCCAGACTGTGGAAGGTTGCAACAACCTTCACAGACAACCTGTGAGTTCAAATCAAGAAAAAGGCAAGGGTATAATAAAAAAAGGTTATAGGTTAGAGGCAGTAGTACCTTCTCCAACTACGGGCGCCGGAGGCAACGCACGGACCCAGGGAACAGCAATCCTCATATTGGGTCTGTACTTCTTTTAGGTAACAATCTGCGAAGATAGACTTGCTTCACCAGAATGTCGCTTCCAAAATCGATTTCATGGACTTGTTGTGTCTATAAGCCATCGGTTGCCACAGCACTTACTTCAGGCGCTTTGACTTTGAGGATTGGGAAGCTTTTCTCGTCACAGTCTTGGTGAGCTTCCCTTATTAAATCCTTGATAAAGAATGCCAGTGCATTCTTTGATAAGGGCAACAAAGGTTTCTTCACCGAGCACCAAAGGTTGTCTGTCTGACCTCTCATGTTTCTGGTCCTTTGTAGATAAAATTTTAGGGCCCTCACTGGACAAAGGCCTCTCTCTTTTCCTGTCCTACTAACTGAGACAGCCCTGGTATGGTAAAGGATCTGGGCCATGGTTGAGAAGGGTTCTTGTTTTTAGCGAGAAAACCAAGTTGTAGCGAGCAGACTGCATTCTCACGATTGAAGCCTACCTTGTTGCTAAAGGCTTGTAATTCTCCTACCCTCTTGGCTGTAGCCAACGCAACCAGGAATAGGGTCTTCTTAGTGAGATCCTTTCACGAAGCCTTGTCGAGAGGTTCAAACCTGCTCAAGGTTAAAAACTTCAGGACTACGTCCAAATTCCAAGAGGGGATCGGGTTGTCCTTCCTCTTAACTGTCTCAAAGGACCTTATGAGGTCCGTGAGGTCCTTGTCTCCCGACACGTCAATATTTCTGTGACGGAAGACAGAAGCTAGCATGCTGCGGTATCCCTTGATGGTTGATACTGCTAGTTTTTCTTGGGTTTTTAAATGCAGCAGAAAATCTGCCAGTTGAGTTAGAGAGGTACTGGAAGAGGAAATGTTATTAATTCTGCACCATTCCCTGAATACGTCCCACTTTGACTGGTACACCTTGATTGTGGACGTCCTCCTCGCTCTCGCGATGGCTCTTGCAGCTTCCCTTGAAAAGCCCTTCGCTCTTGCCAGTTTTTCGATAGTCGAAAGGCAGTTAGATTGAGAGCGAGGAGATTTTGATGGTATCTCTCTATATGTGGCTGTCTGAGTAGATCGTTCCGACAAGGTAACGATCTGGGGGTGTCTACTAGCCACTCCATCACTTCTGTGATCCATGGTCTCATGGGCCAAAACGGAGCTATCAGGGTCATGCGGGCGTCGTTCGACTCCCTGAACTTCTTCATGACTCTGTCTAGGATCTTGAATGGGGGAAAAGCGTACGTGTCTAGTCCTTCCCAATCCATGAGGAAGGCGTCCACTGCCACTGCTTCCTGGTCTGGGACTGGAGAGCAGTAGACTGGTAACCTCTTTGTTCTCTGTGTCACAAAGAGGTCTATTGACGGTTCTCCCCACAGATTCCAAAGCCTGTTGCACACCTCGTGATGTAGGGTCCATTCTGTCGTGAGAACCTGTCTTCCTCTGCTGAGAAGATCCGCTCTGACGTTCTTCTCTCCCTCTATGAAGCGGGTCATCAGAGTTATGTTGTTCGCTTCTGCCCACAGCAGGAGATCTTTTGCTGCCTCGTAAAGGAAAAGGAACGAGTGCCACCCTGTTTCTGATGTAGGCCAACGCTGTGGTGTTGTCTGAGTTGACCTGTACTATCTTGTTCTGGACCTTCTCCTGAAAGTGCACTAGCGCTAGATGAATGGCCACCAGTTCCTTGACGTTTATATGCCATTTCTTCTGATGGTTTTCCCATAGACCTGAGATCTCGCCCTTCCCCAGCGTTGCACCCCATCCCACGTCCGATGCATCTGAATACAACACTAGGTCGGGGTTCTTCTGTTGAAGTTCGAGGCCTTCTTGTAGTTTGTTGGGGTCGTCCCACCAACTCAAATGATTTTGATTCCCAGAGGGATCGGAATCCACGCCTCTAGGTCTTGGCCTCTTTTCCAATAACTTGACAGATGGAACTGAAGTGGACGTAGATGTAGTCTTCCCAGGGAGACGAATTGTTCAATCGAGGAGAGGGTCCCCAGCAGACTCATCCACTCCCTCGCCGAGCAGGTCCATTTCCCTAGAAAGAGCTTCACCTTTTCTAAGCAATCCAGAATGCGTTTCGGGGCTGGAAAAGCCCGAAAAACCACTGACTGAATCCTCATCCCCAGGTAGATGATGTCTTGTGAAGGCGTCAGCTGTGATTTGGCTAGATTTACTACCAGTCCTAGCTGTTGCGTCATATTCATTGTCACTTGTAGATCCTCCAGACACTTTTCTTGCGATCTGGCTCTGATTAGCCAGTAATCCAGGTACATCGATATTTGTATCCCTTTTCGATGTAACCCGTGAGCTACGTTCAATACCACTCATGTGAAAACGTAAGGAGCCGTGCTTAGTCCAAAACAAAGTGTTCTGAACTGATAAGTTGTCCCGAGATGCACAAACCTCAGATATTTTCTGTAGTTCGGGTGAATTGGTACGTGAAAATACGCGTCCTGCAGGTCTATCGATACCATCCAGTCTTCTTGTCTGGTGCCTGCTAGGACTGACGAGATGTCTCCATAGCAAACTTGACTTTGCTTACGTAAGAAATTCAGTGGACTTGAACTGGTCTCAGTGGACTTTGGGTACCAGAAAAGTCTGGTCTGAAAACCCTCTGACGAGAGGTCCTTTACCTCTTCTATTGCTGCTTTTGATAGCATCTGGGTCACCTGTTCTTGAAGAGCTGCTGCTTTGCTCCCCGAGTATGTAGCTGTCAACTCTAATGGTTCTGGTGAAAGAGGAGGCTTCCTTAGGAAGGGGATCTTGTATCCTTCCTTCAGTACTTCAACTGTCCAGTCGTCCGCCCCCTTGGCTCCACTCTTGCCAGAAGTGGGATAACCTGGCTCCCACTTGTGTCTGGAGGTTGTTGTGCTCACTTCTTGGGTTTGGGTTGCTGCTTTGGGTTCTTACGAGGTTGTTCTCCAGCAGCCATTCTCTGACTTCCTCTCGAAAGGGCTCTCCCATGAAAGGACTGACGCTGCGTAGGGAGGCGCTTCTTCTCCTTCCTGGCTAAAAAGTTTGCCGGAAGAACTTTCCTAGCAGTCCTTGTGATCAGATCTTGCGTTGTTTGTTGCGCAGGGCTGCTGATAAGTCCCAACCAGCTCTGAAGGGAAGAGCTGTTTGGTTAAGGGAGCATACAAGAGCTCTGATCTCTGAGCTAGAGTCACCCTGACGCCAGGAAACTAACACAACATAGCTCTTTTTTCTTGAATAACACCTGCTGTGAAAAGGGCAGTGAGTTCGACCGACCCGTCCCTCACAGCTTTATCGAGACAGGCAATAAGGTGCATTTGCGTGTCATTCTTCTCATCTGTAACATCTGCAAGAGCTGCAAGAGTCCAGTCCATCGAAGCTGAAGACTTCAATAGTCCTGAAGACGCCTTTCAGCAAGTGGTCCATTTCCTAAAGTGGACCACAGAACCTTGGCTTTTTGTCATGGCTGTTCTCCACGTGAAGAGTCTACAAGTCTGGAGAAGTCTCCTTGGGAGGAGGCAGGAACTCCCAAGCCGAGAGCCTCCCAGTCTCGTACCACATGCTGGATCTAGAAGTCAATCTTGTCGGGGGAAAGGAAAAGGTTGTCCTTCCCTGTTCCTTTCTTCTTTAAAATCCAATCGCTCAGTGTCGAAAAGGCTCTTTCACTGATCTGGCTAACACTGTCTTCTTGAAGGAAGAAGACTTCTGGGGTCTACCCATCATAAATTGCGAGGGGAGGACTCCGAGGTACAGCCTGTTGAAAATCATTGGAAACAAGTCCGCCAATAGCGCAAGTAGTCTTTTCAGATCTGCAGCATGAAGAGTTTCTTGCGTCTCCTCCTCCGAGATCTCTTCCAAAGGATTCGCTATTTCCAATGTCGAACGAGTGGGGGAATCGTGCGTATCGTCCTGCTTGCATGCGTCACGCATGCGTCCAACTTGCTGCGAGGGAGCGTCACGATCCTTGTCACCTCCCGTCACACGTGCGGCTTGCTGCGAGGAAGCATCTATGAGCGCTGCAACTTGCAGCAAGTCCGCGTCTTGCTGGCTGTTAGCGTCTCGCTGTCCTAACTCCTGTCTTAACCTCTTCCTGGGTCTGTTGACGTCCTTAGGTTCCTTCCTGTGTGGTTCTTCTCTTAGCCCTTGCGACTTGTAAGCACAGAGACGCAAGGGACTGCTGAACTTCTGACAAGAACGTTACTTGCGGTGCCTCTTGCTGCTGGGAAACAACTGGAGATGGCACTGCACATACTTCTACAGCTTCGGAGACTCTTGCTGGGATCTTCTGATGATGAGGTGGTGACGCCGCTTGCGACACGTCCCGTTCTGGGGGCGGGGGAGAAGCGTGAACTGACGTAATGTACACATCTTCTTCCTCCGACGAGCAGTTATGCGTCCTACGCCTCTGTTTAGGCGCGGAACGCCGTCTTCCTCCGACAGGAATCTCTCCGGAGAGCTCCATTTGCTGCAAGAGGATTGTTGGAGCGGAAAGGGGGACCTGCGTCTCTTGATAGGTCTTGATTCTTGAGATTGACGCCAACCACGTCTTGGTCTTGCATCATCCGAGGATGACGAACACTTCCTCATCTCGCCTTTCCTGCGGCGAGGGGAGCGTCCTGGGATGCGTCAACAGGATCGCCGAGGGGACGCCCGCCGTTGTTCAACGCTCTCACCTCCCTTAGCCTGTCGGCGCCCTTCTCCCAGGGGTTGGGGAGCATGGAAGAGGTCTAGGCTAGGGAGCATGACAGACACGAACGGACGCACCCTCCACTGCACTAACACTGTCACCGAACTTTTGTTGCAAACTATGCACTGCCCCTACATCACTTCCCTATCCGAAGTAAGGGATTGCACTGTAACTCCTAAGGCAGAAATAGCAGCCATAATATCCTTCAAAGATGGCTCACTTACTCCGACTCCGCAGGGAGGATCGGGTACTACTACCTTAGGGCTAGGATCAGGAATATTAGTATCAGACAAGTTAGAAAGGACTTGACTATCAGAAGACCTAGCTGACAGAACACTCGAAGATCTAGCTCTCCTAATTCTGTCCTTTTCCAATCGCCTCACATAGCAATCATACTCTCTCCACTCTCTCTCAGACAAACTTTCACACTCCTTACATCTATCATCAAATGCACACACATGACCTCTGCATTTCTTACATACTGTGTGGGGATCAAGAGCAGCCTTTGGAAGCCGGGTCTTGCATCCCCTCACACACATTCTGACAACAGAGTCAGCCATCTTGAGAATCCAAAAAGCAAGTTCAAATAAAACTGTCCAAGTCGGAAACCAACAAAATTTATCTTATCAGTGTGAAATAGAAATCAAGAAAATCCAAAATCAGCGAAAGCCATCAACGAAAACAAAACCAAGTAATGGGTACTTCACCAACTGTAGACAAAGCAAACCAATAGTAGAGCGAATTTCCAACGTGTTGCTAGAACGACGGCAGGGAATTTCTGAGGACAATTGGGAATGGTTCCAGGTACCTGGTAGAGGGCGCACAGGTATGGTCACCTGACCATCTATCGGCGATTGCCGCGAATTTTGAATTTCTGCCGTGCGCTATTTAATCAAGACTATTCGGGATAAAGCTATATATATGTAACTACCAGGGAAGTTAGATATTTAAAAAAAAGTATTCACTGATTCCTTTGATTAATTATATTGCTCTGATCAATTAATTCTTATAGTGCTACGAACACTCATTCACTGAAATTAGAAAGAAAATAAGCCTAGAAAGATACAAAAATTACCTGTGTAAATTCATATCACGTTGACCAAATATCACATTTTTTCATGGAACTGTAAATTCGACCAGTTGACTCATTTCACTGAAGTGATGAACTGAAAAGAGAGGAAATGGTTTCGTCTTAGAAAGTTTAGCAATTATTGAAATAATGTTTTATAAATAATTATTGTATTTAGATAATTCTTGAAAAATATCAGAAATAAGAGTAAGAGACAATCTAAGTAATTCTCTATTACCCTGAATTTATCGCCTTAAAGATTTTGAGTTGGATTGAGAAGGCAACCCAAAGGAGAAACCAAAACATATGCCATCTCCTGTACAGGACAAACCTTTGACAAATGATAGGAGCATAAATGTTTTCATTTCTTGAAAACTGAGTTAGTATAAGCTTGAGAACATTAGACTGCAGAATCTGAAATGGCCTTAACCACTCAAGTCAAAAACTCTGAAGACTTTTCCCTCACTAAATTCTTTAAGCTGGTGCAAGTAGGGAGGAATACCATCCCTAGAATCCTCCTACCTCCCTAGGACAGAAGAGGTGCTGAAAGGTGCAAGACTGGCACCTTTCGCTAAAGGGAGAAAATAAAATAAATTTTTGAACATACTTACCTGGTAGTTATATATATAGCTTAAGTCCCTGACGCGCTAACAGAATTTCAAAACTTGTAGTGCAAGCTGGATCGCCGATGGGTAGTCAGGTGTACCACTAGTGCGCCCTCTACCCAGGTACCTGGAACCATTCCAACTGTTCCTCAGATCTTCCATGCCCCTAGTCTCTAGAGGGGAGGAGGGTGGGAATTTAATCATATATAACTACCAGGTAAGTATGTTCAAAAATTTATTTTATTATGAAAATATCATTTTTAAACATCTGACTTACCTGGTAGTTATATATATAGCTGATTGACACCTTTGGTGGAGGGTCAGAGACAGCCAACATCTTTGGAATTTTGCTTAAGGGTTAATAAACCAACTTAAGGTTCTTACCTGGTTTAAGGAAGCTGACTTCAATGAACTCCCCCTCATTATGTCTGCTTTCCTTAAGAGGTCCAGCGATCCACTCAGGGGGCTGAAGACCTCTAGGAGCTGCCAACCGGTATACCAACCTCTATGTGACAGACAACCTATAATACCCTTGTTCGGGCGCTGCCAAGGAACAAACTGATTACCTGACTAAAATCAATGATTGCGGAAGATTGCGTCCAATCTCCACAAACAACCATAAGATTACAACTATTCCAAGGCAAGAATCAAGGGCATCGAATTATGGGATTGCAGGGGTAGTCCCTTCTCCCACTACTGAGTTAGCTGCTATAAACGGTCCCAGTGTATAGCAGTCAGTCAATCATAAAAAAGGATCGTTTGTACTTGCTTCAAGTAGTGTGAGGCAAACACTGACTTGCTTCTCCAGAAGGTAGAGTCCATGATACTTTGTAGGGACCTATTCTGTCTAAAGGCTACAGAGGTTGCAACCGCTCTGACCTCATGGGTTTTAACCTTTAGAAGCTTAAGGTCCGTCTTCATTACATTCTGAATGGGTATTGCTTCCCTTATCAACTGTCTAATGAAAAAGGATAACGACATTCTTTGACATTGGTAGAGAGGGCTTCTTAACTGAACACCAAAGCGCCTCTGACCTGCCTCGTAAATTCTTCGTCCTTTGCAGGTAAAATAAAACAGCTTCTCAGAGGCTCTTACCTGAGCACAGAGGACTCTCTCTAACCTCCTCACCTGAGCGATCTCTGCCAGATTCATAATCTCGAAGGACTTGGGCCATGGTTGTGAAGGCCGTTCATTCTTAGCTAAAACCCCAGTTGTAGAGAGCAGATAGCTTTGCCGTTCCTAAAACCGACGGTTTTATTGAAGGCATGTACTTCACTGACTCTTTTAGCTGTCGCCAAACAAACCAAAAATAGAGTCTTCATTGTGAGATCTTTAAATGAAATCTCTTGCAAAGGTTCGAACCTATCGGACATGAGGAACTTTAGGACCACGTCTAGGTTCCACGCTGGTGAGATCTGACTTTTCTCTTTGGTAGTCTCGAATGATCTGATAAGGTCTTGGAGATCCTTATTGGCAGACAAGTCCAAGTTTCTGTGTCTGAAGACCGCTGCCAACATGCTCCTGTATCCCTTAATAGTAGAGACTGAAAAGTTACGTCTCCTCTTAAGGTAAAGAAGAAAATCCGCTATCTGGGTCACAGAGGTACTGGAAGAGGACACGGAGTTGTTTTTACACCAACCTCTAAAAATATCCCACTTGGATTGGTATACCCTGATGGTAGATGACCTCCTAGCTCTTGCGATCGCTCTAGCTGCCTCCTTCGAAAATCCTCTAGCTCTTGCGAGTTTTTCGATAGTCTGAAGGCAGTTAGCTGTAGACCTTGGAGGTTTTGGTGATACCTTTCCAAGTGGGGTTGTTTGAGTAGATCTGGCCTTAGGGGCAGACTTCTCGGCGTGTCCACCATCCATTCCAGCACCTCTGTGAACCATTCTCTTGTTGGCCAAAGGGGACCACTAGAGTCATCCTGGTGCTCTCGTGGACACAAACTTCTGAATGACTCTGTGTTATGATCTTGAAGGGGGAAATGCGTAAACGTCCAGGTTGGACCAATTTAAAAGGAACGCATCTATGTGCATTGCCTCGGGGTCTGGCACAGGAGAGCAGTAAGTCTCCATCCTCTTCGTTTGAGCTGTGGCGAAGAGGTCTATGCATGGACGACCCCAAATCCGCCACAATTCTCTGCAGACATCTTGGTGAAGAGTCCATTCTGTTGCCAGGACTTGACCTTTCCTGCTCAGACTGTCTGCCCTCACATTTCTTTCCCCTGAATGAAACGTGTCAACAATGTCACATTTTCTCTCTTTGCCCAGATAAGGAGTTGCCTCGACGTTTCGTACAGTGACCTGGAGTGGGTTCCTCCTTGTTTGTTGATGTAGGCCAACGCCGTCGTGTTGTCGGAGTTGACCTGTACCGACCTTGTCTTGGACTGAGTGTTGTAACTCTTTGAGGGCTAAAAATATTGCAGTCAGCTCCTTTTGATTTATGTGGAGCTTCTCTTGCTCTCTGGTCCAGAATCCTGATACTTCCAACTTTCCCAATGTTGCTCCCCACCCGAGTCCGACGCGTGGAGAACAACACTAGGTCTGGGTTCTTCTGTTTTAATGAAAGGCCCTCCTGAAGCTTGACTGGGTCGTTCCACCACTGAAGGCACTGTTTCATCGCCTCTGAAATGGGGATACACTCTTTCTCTAGCCCGTCTTCTCTGCTCCAATACCGATTGAGGTGGAATTGGAGTGGGCGAAGGTTTAGTCTTCCTAAGGAAACAAACTGTTCTAGCGAGGAAAGGGTCCCTAGCAGGCTCATCCATTCCCTCGCCGAGCACATCCGTTTCCCCAGAAAGTCCTTTAATTTTACTAAGGTCTGTTCCATCCTTGATGGTGACGGAAAAACCCGAAAATCCTGAGACTGAATCCTCATCCCTAGATACAGGATCTCTTGAGATGGGGTCAGATGTGACTTCTGCCTGTTTACCAGAAGTCCTAGTTCCTCTGATAAACAGATTGTCGTTTGAAGATCCTCCAGACAGCGATTGAAGGAAGGAGCTCTGAGAAGCCAGTCGTCCAGATACAGAGAGGCCCTGATGCCTCTCGTGTGTGCAGCATTCCCTACATTCGACATCAGTCTGGTGAATATTTGGGGCGCCGTGTTTAGGCCGAAGCAAAGAGCCCGAAACTGGAATACCTGTTCCTGAAGACGAATCTCAGGTATTTCTTGAAGCCGGGTGGATAGGAATGTGGAGATATGCGTCCTGAAGGTCCAAGGAAACCATCCAGTCGTGTTGTCTGACTGCTGCTAACACTGATTTTGTTGTTTCCATGGTAAACTTCGTCTTTTGTACAAAGGCGTTGAGGGCACTCACATCCAGTACTGGTCTCCAACCCCCCGAGCTCTTGGGAACCAGGAAAAGGCGGTTGTAGAATCCTGGCGAATCCAGATTTTGTATTTTCTCTATTGCGTTTTTCTGCAATAATAACGAAACTTGCTGTTGAATCGCCTGTGCCTTGGACTCGTCTCTGTATCTGGGAGACAGATCTATTGGTTTGTCTGCCAACGGGGGCTTTCTTAGGAAAGGGATTTTGTATCCATCCTTGAGTAGTTGAATGGACCAAGGATCCGCTCCTCTTTTCTCCCATACCTGCCAGAAGTTTAACAGCCTGGCACCTACCGCTGCCTGAAGGGGGAGAACGTCAAGTCCTGTTTCTTCCCTGTCTAGAGGCACTCCTTGCTGCAGATCTTCTACCCGCCCTCGAGGAACCTCTACCTGAGGGCCGACCACGAAAGGGCTGAGATCCCTGAAACACAGAAGCCTCAGCCTTACTCTTTTTAGTCATGAAAGTCGTTGGTAAGACTTTCTTTGCTTGCTGTCTTCGATATAAGATCTTGTGTGGTTTTCTGAGCTAAGGAGGTAGAAATCTCTTTAACCAAGCCTTGAGGAAGAGGTGAGAGGAAAAAGGGGCGTAAATTAATTCCGCTTTTTGACTGGATGTGACCCTATTAGCTAGGAAAGAGCAAAGATGGGTCCTTTTCTTCAAGATTCCTGCTGAGAAAAGCGCCGCTAATTCGCTGGCACCGTCTCTGATTCCTTTATCCATACACGACATAAGATGTACAAATTCTTCTTTGTCAGTCGTGCTGAATAATCCCATCTTTCTTCCTAACGCTCCCAGGGTCCAGTCCAGAAAGTTAAAGACCTCAAGGCCCTAAAAATTCCTTTGAGGAGGTGGTCCAACTCTGATGTTGACCAACAAAACTTCGTTCTCCCCATGGCCACTCGGCGAGATGAATCAACAAGATTCGAGAAGTCTCCTGGGAAGAGGCAGGTATTCCAAGGCCGAACGATTCTCCAGTTTGATACCAAACGCTCGATCTTGAAGCTAGTTTGGCTGGAGGAAAAGCAAAGGCTGTCTTTCCTTGTTCTTTCTTTGAAAGCATCCATTCATTCATCATTTTGAGAGCTCTCTTGGACGAGCGGGACAAAAACCATCTTCATAAAAGCTGACTCCTTAGGCGCCTTCCCAAGAGTAAATTCTGAAGGTGGGGAACGAGGAGCCGTCGAATAAAGTTTTCAGGAAAACCTCTCCGCAAAATAGTTTCATAAGTTTTTTGAAGTCTGATGAAAGTTGAAGGCCTTTACTATCTTCTTCTTCCGAAACTTGTTCGATCAGATCCACAGGAGACTGAGGATATCATCAATCTCTTCTTCTGATTGACCAAAAACCAAAGAAGCGACTTCTTTCAAAATATCACCTTGACGCCGGCGTCCTGGTGTCCAGTCTCGTGACGCCTGGTGTCTTCGCGGCGCCATTTTCCTGGCGTCCAGATTCTTGAATGTCTTGGCGTCCCTGGCGACACCAAGATCTTGACGCCTGGCGTCCTGGCGTCCATCCTCTTGAGCTACTCGGGCGTCCTGGCGTCCAGACTTCTGACAATCATTGTTCCGTCCAACCTTAACGTCGCTTGAGAACTGCCCCTGTCGCGACATCTGTCAAAAAGCTTTCAGGCTGACGTAAAATGATTGAGGTTTCTTGAATAGGCTGAAACATTTTTCACGTTAATCTCGAATGTCCCGCCGCACTCAAGTTGAATGAGAATTGGCGCCTGTTTCCTGACATCGGTCAAAAAGTTTCTCAGGGCGACGTGACAAATTGGACAAAAGTCTGCATCCGTCTTACTGCAGGCTGAAAGACTTGCATCAGGAAGAGAGTTTCAGTTGCATGTCCTGAATTAGACTGATCTGCGGAGCTTTGTTGCTGGGGATCCCAGGGAGCACGCCCATATCAACTACTAATTCATTTTCATCGATGAGATGTTGGAAATGAAGTTTTTGTCACGATCTTATTTCTAGTAAGAAAAAATTAGTAGCCGCCCGTCGACAACATCGTCTGCTTTTCACTGAAACAATTGTCCGAACTAAGAGGAAGAACGCTGGACTGCTCAGTGATACATCCCGGAGTAGGGTCGTTTCAAATTCTAGAACGGTTACTTTCTGGGAAGTTTCCTGATGAGGGTCTCGACCTGGTCAATGGGATCCCAGTCCCTTCTAGTAACAGCGTCCAACGAAGAGGATGAAAACACTTTAACCTCGCCTTTCCTATGGCGAGGGTGAGCGTCCTGGGAAGCGTCAACAGGTGACGCTCAGGGGACGACTGCTCGATAGCTAAAGCCTTCTCGCCTCCCTTCGGTCTGTCGACATTCCTTCTCACAGGGGTTGGTGAGCTTGGAAGAGGTCTAGGACTAGGAGCACATCAGGACCGAGCAACCGCACCCTCCACAACACTTGCACTCTTATTTTTCTCATTAACACTTGGGTGGATTTTTGGATCTCTTACATTCGACCATAATTATGTTTCCCTGTCTTCTTGCAGAGGGATTTTACCTTTTGTCCCAGGGTTTGAATGGCAGTCATCATGTTTTAAGGTTGGGTCCTTATCAGTTTCAGTGGGGTTCTGGGACTACCACTACTGGGGAATGAATAATAGGATTGATTATGAAGGGAGAAGAATTAAATTCCCTGACTATCTCTAGAAGAGCGAGAGTGTTACTGGCTCTCTTGGCTATCCCTTCAAGCTTAGAAACAGAGAGGTAGTAATCCATCCACTTCTTTCTGATAAACCAAAACATTCATCACATCTGATCCTATAATTTCAATTTTCCTTGCATTTTACACAAATAACTTGATGGGGATCCAAGTTCACTTTCAATAAGCCGGGTTTACATCCCACACACACATTCTCACACTCGATGAAGAGTCAGACATCTTGGAAAGTGAAAAATCCAAAAGAAAAATCCAAAAACGAGCAAAGGTCAAAATCAACAATTCTAACAAAAAAATCCAAAAAATCCAAAAACTTTTTTTAAAGCCAAAGGTATGTTTCATTTCTGTGATTGCATTTTTAAACGAGCAAAACACATGTAAATAATTTTAGGGAAGATCTGAGGAATAGTTGGAATGGTTCCAATTACCTGGGTATTTTGCGCACTTGGTGGTTACACCTGACTACCCATCGGCGATTGCCGAGAGTTTTGAAATTCTGCCATGTCGTCAGGGACTTAAGCTATATATATAACTACCAGGTAAGTCAGATGTTTAAAATTTTTTTTTGAATTCAAGTTCATTTTTTTTGCTATTACCTTTCCATAGATATGTATTTTTCTCCAATTTGCAATAGTCAATTTTAGCCCGGTCTCAGATGTTACTAAACTTTGAGCAAGGTTGTTAGGGTTAAGGTCGCAGGAACTCCCCGTTTACAACATCTGTCAAAAAAGCTTCCTCAGGCTGACGTTAAATGATTGAGGTTTCTTGAAAATATAACATTTTCATCGAAATTATTTCACCCTGAAGTCACTAGAGCTGGCATGTTCAACATCGGTCAAAAGTTTCCTCAGGCGACGTACAGCCATCGGTGGACAAACGTCTGCATCCGTCTTATCTGAGGCTGAAAGACTTGCATCAGGAAGAGCAGAATTTCATTGCATGTCCTGAATTAGTTTTTTTGATGAAAAACTCAATAAAAATGGGGAGCCGCAATATCAACTTTCAATTATTTTTTCATCATTTTCGACGATTTTTGGTTTATGACGATTTTTATTTCGTCATCAGCCAGGCAAAAACGGAACCCCGTCAATAAACTGGGGACTGCTTTTCACTGGAGAGCAATTGTCCGAATAAGAGGGCCCAACATGGGCATTCCAGTTTGCCTTTCCCAGAGTTCAGATTGAGTGTCAAATGAGGCGCCATACCGTAAAGGACCTCAGTTTTGTTAGGTCAGGAAAAAGTACAATTTACTTTCAAAAATCCCTTTGTTCCAGACAGCGTCCTACAAAAAGGATGAAAACCTTTAACCTTAGGAAGACTCACTGGTTGGGGGTGAGGAATCTGAAGTGAGTCTCTTGAACCGACTGGAGTTCTGCACACCTGGGCTTAAATTCCTTCAGTCTGTCCAGATTCCTTCTCACAGGGGTTGGTGAGCTTGGAAGATCTAACTAGGAGCACGACAGGAACAACAAGATCAAATGTCCCTCCACAACACTGGACACTTTTATTTTTCTCATTAGCAAATGTAACTCATATGTTTCAGATCTCTGACATTCGAATCATAAATCAGAGGCAGGAAGGGAAACCTATAGGGTTCCGTTTTGTCCAAGGGTTTGAATGGCCTTCATGTCCTTGAGGGTTGGTTCTAGAATCAGTATCAGTGAATTCTGGGACTTCTATGACTGGGGAATGAATAATAGAATTGATATGAGGAGAATCTTCAATTCCCTGACTATCTCTAGAAGAGCGATGATTTACTAACCAGCAAGTATTCTTCTGATCCTATCCCTCTTCATCCTTAGAAACATAAGTAGGAGTAATCCAAGAACTCTCTTTCTGATAAACCAAAACATTCATCACATCTATCCTTTAAACCAACCCTCTGCATTTTACACAAATAGATGGGGATCCAACGCGGCCTTAGGAAGCCAGGTTTTACAAACACACACACATTCTTACACACTCGAAGCAGAGTCAGACATCTTGGAAAGTGAAAAAAATCCAGTGTGGAAAAATCCAGGAAGACAAGCAAAGGTCAAAATCAACAATATCCTAACAAATCCAGAAAATCCAAATCAAATCCAAAAACGAGATGGACCAAAGCCAAAGATACTTCACCAAAACTCTGTGAAAATCACGGGCCAAACGAGCAAAATTCTTAACCAGCTGCCAAATGCAACCTTCAATCACTTCACAAGCCAGGAAAAGATCTGAGGAACAGTTGAATGGTTCAAGGTACCTGGGTAGAGGCAGTATTAGTGGTACACCTGACTACCCATCCAGGTTAGGAATGTTTTGAGCCTTTTCAGAAAGTACCAGGGACTTAAGCTAGGACAAACTACCAGGTAAGTCAGATGTTTAAAAATTAATTTTATTATGAAAATATCATTTTCATATATGTAACTTACCAGGTAATTACAGAAGTGAATCCCACACTGAATGGGGATGGGATACATGGACATATTCTATTCCAAAACATTAATGCATGGTAATGACTTTGAAATAGAAAATTTGCTAGCACTGAAACAATGCTTGTCATTTCCCTACCTGGTAAGAGAGCTACTGCAGGTGAATACTGCCTCTGATTGGTGCTCATCTTAACCTGTAGTGGAGTGGCGGCTGAGTCGTGGGTCACTCTACTTACGTGAGAATCTTGCAGCAGAGGATATGCCTGATCGCTGGCAAAGCATACACAAGTGCCCTTGCCCGGGGCACAGTACAAATATAAAAAAACAACCAGACAAAGCTGTCACCTACACTGAAAACAACACAGGTACATTGTAACCACAGCTCCCAAAAACTCCAAACCTTACTTCAAGGTGGAGAGATAGTGGGAGAAAAAGAGAATTCCATGACTTCCTCCCAAATGACTGCCACATGCCAGCCATTGATAATGGCCCCAATTACTGCAAAGACAAACACTGTTTCAACTTCTTTCAAATCGTGAGACACGAAAATTGATTAAATAACTTCCAGTAAGTTGATTGTTGAATGGAAGTGAAGGATATCTTGTGCCTGAAAGCAAAAGGTAGAGACTGCCCTGAGGAGCCAGCTTTCACTTTAAAAGTAGGCAAAATGTCCTCTGAATCTGAGAGTGCAGAACTTCTTTCAATGCCTCAGAAAATGTATCTTAGTCAGAGAGCATGACACACAGATGTTAAACGATGGCCCTCTGATCTTCTTGGTCCTGCTCAGGTAATGCCTGCCTCAGCCCTAACAGGACAGAGAACTCTCCTTCTTCCTCACAGCCAAGGATATCCATTAAGTTCAATGGAGGCAAAGAATGGGGCCAGAGCTTGGATGGGTCCTCAGTGTCTTAGCTAAAAATCCAAAGGAAAAGGAGCAAACTGCATCTCCTTGAAAACTCAAATCTTTATCGATGGCTTGGATCTCACTAATATTTTCCCAACCAGGAATGAGAGTCTTCAGGTAACTTTCTATCAGAAGAGGAATGTATAGGTTCAGAAGAGGGACCTGTCAAGTTCAACACTAAACAGGAGGTTCCAAAAAAATGGATCTTCCTTCCTTTGTTGGACCTATCAAAGGACTACTGAAGAGGTCATAAAGATCTTGGTTCACAAAAGATCCAGGGCCCTGTTTTAAACACTCATCCTGAAGTTTAGTCTGGAAGGCTAAAGATTGACGCCTTGAGTTGCAGCCCCTGCAGTTGATGAAAACCCTTTGCTCTGACAAGTCTTCTGGACAGTCTGAAGCCTGTCAAGACAAAAAGGACAACTGTTGGTGGTACCTCTTCATCAATGAGGTTGTCTGAGTAGACACAGTTTTTGTGGGGGAAGGAGTCTCAGAAAGAAGATTCCACAAACGTCAAGCATTAGCCCTGGAACCATTCTTTCATCATAGAACAGGGCTAAAGAAGGACATGGAACGTATGGAAGCATGACCTCAAAAACTTGTTCAGCACTTCCCCGACCATGTTGAAGGGTGGAATGGCATAGAGGTCCAAGCTGGACCAATCTTGTAGCATGGCGTATGTTGCCCATGCTAGAGGGTCTGGGGCCGGAGAACAAAAGAGAGGAGGGCAATGGTTCCTTGAGGTGGCAAACAGGTCCAATGTTGGCCTGCCCCAAGGTTTCCACAGATTCCAACAAACCAGGTGATCCAAAACTCAACAAAATCGGAAGGACCTGCAAAATGTTGACAGTTCAGTTAGTCCGCCAGAACATTTAGTTTGCCCTGAATAAATCGAATGACTACAATCACTCGATTTGACCCACAGTAGTAGAAGGTCTCTTGATGTTTGTAAACAAAATGAGTGTTTGTCGCCTAACACCGAATGTACATTAGGCTTGTTGGTATTGTCTTCTTCCCACGACAGTGTTTAAAACTACTAATAGCCCACTCACCACTGAAGTCCTGTTTGAAAAAGAAGTGCAGGCTCTCTGATGATGTAATTTTTGTTCTTCCAGCAACCATGTCCTGGAAACTTCTTTCTCAAGAATCATGGATTCCAACCCAGATCTGATAAGCAGAAGAGAATGGAAGACTAGTTCTGAACTCAGAGGAGAAGGACTTTCCTTGAAAGTCTTCGTTGGACAGCCACCACTGAAGGGGCATTGATCTCCGACTGTTTAGCTTTGGACACGTAAGGTGTCCAGCTGGTCCACCATTAGTCCATTTTTGAAAACAAAGAATGCAAAAAGTGCTGAGTGTTGAAGTTTGCCTAACTTTGACAAACAGAGGCCTCCACTGGATGACAGAATCCCAAATTGAGAAATTCATCCACTAGTTTGAGCAAGATGAAAAAAGCTTGCTGGACTGATAGCGTATCTGAGGCCATGATTTTGCAAACAGAAAAGTTTGCAAAGTTGACTTGATGAAAAAGTCCCCAAAGCAGGGATCTCGTGGGTGACGGGCCAACTGAGACTTTATGGCCATGATAATGGTTTGAATGAGGTTCAAGAAAAGTTCAAGTGTTTTGTACAGTGTTTCCCTTGATGGGGAGCAAAGAGGCCAGTCATCCAGGTATAGACTGATGTTTATGCCTATTAAATGAAAGCCAATTTTAGTGGACACTGAGAATGCCATTGAGGCCAAAGCAAAAAATTTTTAATTGTGATGAGAAGATTTAGCTTTGGAAGAAAATGCAAAAGAGGACCTGAGATTACAAAAGAAGAGAAGAAATTTGGATGCTGACCATAAACCCCTGAAAGATAGGCTAACATTAGATACTATCTAGAGTCAAATGGATGGGGATGTCAAAATCAAGCATCCTGCATATCCAGGTTATCATCCAAACCCCCTGAGTGAATGAAACATGAAAGTGACTGAAAAATAAGTTAATTGCCATCTTGAAATCAAATGTCTTCCGGCCTGAATAGACTGAGGCAAATCTTCATCAGAGGACTGGTTTCCAACCTCTGATGATTTGGGGACCACAAACATCAAGTCAAGGAATACCCTCTGAGATGATGTTTGCCACTTCAACACTCTCTTTATGAGAGAAGACCTCCTCAAAACCACCCCCGACTGAGCCTCTTGAGTTGGCTCAATACAATGGAAGTTGACAAAGGGGGCTTAAATGAACAGAATTTTGCCACCCAGAACCTTGACAATCCACTGTTCCCATGGACCAGCTGATCATTGCAACTTCTCCCAAAAGTTATAAGGAGATGAAAAGCCCCCTCTGATAATGAAACCAGCCCTAACATCCCAATGAATTTTGGAAGGAACATTTTATCATCAGAAGATGGAGGAGAATGATAAATAAAGCATGAGCCGAAACTTTCAAGAGGACCCTTAAAATGCAGGCTGATGAAAAACTTTGGCCTGATGGGGTACCTCTTTAGGGACTTCTGCCAAAACCGGTTTTGATGCCCCAAGCAAAGATGACCCTGAGCTGAACCCCAACAAGCTGCCTGACGAAATACCTGATGTTGAGGAAATTGTTTCTGTGGCCAAAGTCCATGGGCTTGGATACCCAAGTTCTCATGATAACATGAAACGTAGAGAGCTGGTGGCAGAACACAACACTGAGCAGACAACAGAGTCTGAACTCCAGGAACTTCTGTAGGAAATAGCAGATGATTTTGGCTGAGAAGAGGAAGTGTCTTGAAGAGGGAGGAAAATGGGAAGATGACTAAGGAAGGCACTAAAGAAAAAGACTGCTGAAGAAAAGAGGCCGATGAAAAATTCAGCAGAGAATGTGGGAGCAGGAGATGAAGCATCACAGATAATGACAAGTACTGAGGAAGGAAGGAAAGGTGGGAGACAGAGGAATAGCACATGAAAAAAGCTACCGAGAAGAGGAAAAACCAAGAATTGCAGAAAAGGAAAAACGGAAGATGCGGAAGCAAGAAAGACCGGTAGCAGGTTTTTTCTAGACAGAAGAGACTGAAAAGGAGCATCGGAGAATGTGCCAAAAAATAAAGGAAGATAACTCCAGAAGAAGCAATTTAGACTGTATGGAAGAAGGTTCACCAACCAGTGATGCCTCTCGATAATCCTGAAACATATCCACAGAATCCTGATCACTATCAATGTCACATGGGCCCTCGTTGGACGAATCGGTTAAAAACTTTTTTTAGCACTTTATAAATGACCTAGAGATACAGTAGCCAATGAAGAATTTATTCATGAATTTATTTCAATGAAAGGTGTCATAAATAAGTACACATCTGATTACTACAAGCAGTACATTTCATTTTGTGTTTAATCCAATTGGTTCTTAGCCATGTAAAATAAGTGCTAATCTTCACCAGAATGAATCTCCCAATCAGCTCAGTGGTCTGGGCTGTTCTGTTCACTGTTCATGAGTGTCACATACTGGGCCAATGTTACAGAAACCATTTAAAAAAAACCTTTTAATAAGTTTATAAATGACCCAAAAATGCTTGTATATTCAAGGATTTTGTGGTCCCATTATTACTACTTTTAACAGTAAATGATGTTTCACATTTCATTTTCTGTTTAATCCATAGAGGACTGTAGAAAAACACAGAAAGAATGAAGTTCCTGAAACAGTCAGAAGTGAATTAGGAGTTAGAGCAGAAGGATTCATATCATCAAACTGAAACATATGATTGAGACTTTGAGCCAGACCGGTTGTGAAAAAAAGTTTTTAACTTTGATTATAACCAAAAAATAAAATGCTTGTAACCTGAAGATTGGAACCCGTTGGAGATTAGCCTACTCTCAAACCATTTCTACATTTGATTTTGTGTTTATTCCACAGGTTTATTCTTTCCTTTATCACATCTAGAAAGTCCTGGATTCTAACATTATCAACATTAAATTTATCAACACTAACAAAATTTAAGTGTAGCAGTGCCTGTGTATTAGTGGCCAGAGCACCTACCCACATAGACTTTGTGTTCTTCAAATTACCCTGCACCCATTAGGGCTGGTTTGGAACAGGCAGGGGAGCTGAAAAGTCCAAGGATCAGACATCCTAACACTACTACTATCTTTATCTGAGAAATGTTGAAAAGACTAGCTATTAAATTTTATACTACTTACAATCCTATTAAGGATTGACTACCTGTGAACTAGTTTTATCAACTGATCTTAAGAACATGGGATACTTGAGGCAATGTGAATTTGAAAACGTTTACAGTGATTACTGTATGAAAATTTGGTCATGATTATTTCCATCTCATGCCTTCCAATCATGAACATTCACCACAATAATTGATACATGAGAATTTAACCTTCCTTAGAGTACCTAACAAAATGATATTTTAATGATAAAATAAAGTTTGTTCATACTTACCTGGCAGATATATATATAGCTGTATTTCTCCGAAATCCGACAGAATTTCAAAACTCATGGCACACGCAGTGTGGCCAGGTGGTTAGTACTCATTCCCGCCGCTGGGAGGCGGGAATCGGGAACCATTCCCATTTTCTATTCAGATTTTCTAGTGCCACTGTCTCAAGAGGGGAGGCGGGTGGGCACTATAATTATATATATCTGCCAGGTAAGTATGAACAAACTTTATTTTATCATTAAAATATCATTTTGTTCATGACACTTACCTGCCAGATATATATATAGCTGAATCCCACCATTGGAGGTGGGAAGAGACAGAATAGGATTTAGGAAACAAATAAATGTAGGCGATTGACGCCTTGGTTCCTTACCTGTTAGCATAGCTGACTTCGAGGTTACTGTCACCCAAGCCTGCTTCTGCTTTACCAGAGTCTCCAGCAAGGTAGGGACCTATAAAGCTGGTGAGATCTAGATGACCTGTCCACGGGGCGTGACCACAATGGGACTAGATCATGTTACCATACTGAGAGGGAAAAAGGAGCAACGACCAACCACCTGACCGCCTATCTAAGCCAAAGAACCTAACATAGGCTAAAAATTGGGATGTCCACATCAATGGCCACCCAACAACCAGAAAATACAACAACAAGATTAAAAATACCACCTAACCCCTAAAGGATAGGATGAGTATTGCCCTCTTCTCCCAACATTGTGTCTGCGGAAACGTATGGTCCCAGCGAAGAGCAGTCTTCAAATGTTGACTTCACATCCCAAAGTAATGCGAAGCAAACACTGAATTACTTCTCAGAAGGTGGCACCAGAATATCATTAAGAGACATATTCTTCTGGAAAGCCACCGGTCGCGATAGCTCTAACTTCATGAGCTTTTTGACTTTCAGAAGTCTCATGTCACCTTCTTGGCAGGAGGAATGAGCCTCTTTAATAGTACTTCTTAAAAAGAATGCTAAGCATTCTTGGACATGGGAAGATCAGGTCTTCTTCACCGAACACCACAGATTGTCCGATGAGCCTCTAGTATTCTTTCGTCTTGGCTAAGTAGAACTTGAGAGCCCTGACAGGACACAAGACTCTCTCTGATTCTTGTCCAAGAATTTCCGTCAAACCTTTGATTTCAAAAGTCTTGGGCCAAGGGTTTGAAGGATTTTCATTTTTGGCTAAGAACAAAGGATTTAGGAGCAAACAGCATTAGGACCCCTAAAGCCAATATGTTTGCTAATAGCCTGAACTTCACTAACCCTCTTAGCTGTCGCCAGAGCAGTTAGGAAAACAGCCTTTCTAGTCACGTTTTGAGAGAAGCAGAAGACAGAGGTTCAAAATTACTAGACATAAGAAACTTCAGGACAACATCCAGATTCCAAGAAGGTGTCCTGGGTTGAGGAACCTTAACAGTCTCAAAGGATCTCAAGAGATCGTGAAGATCCTTGTTGTCGCACCCTCTAAGTCTCAGGCCTCTGTGTCTAAAAACTGCCGACAACATACTTTATAGCCTTTAATAGTAGAGACTGCCAGTTTTTCTTTCCCTGCCTAAGATGCAAAAGGAAGTCTGCTATTTGTGGTACAGAGGTCGTGGTCGAGAAAATCCTTTGCTCCTGCACCATCTCCTAAAAACAGGCCCACTTGTACTGATAGACCGCATTAGAAGAAGGTCTCCTGGCACTGGCGATAGCCTTTGCCACAGATCTCGAAAACCCCTTGCTCTTGCCAACTTTGAGATAGTCTGAATGCAGTTAGACTCAGAGCGGGAGGTTTTTGTGGAACCTTTTGAAATGGGGCTGCCTGAGAAGATCCACCCTCAGGGGAGTGTCCTTGGAAAGTCCACAAGGAAGGACATGGGTCTCTGTGAACCAATCCGCTGCTGGCCAAAAGGGGGCTATTAAAGTCATCCTTGTTCCTTCCGACGCTGCAAACTTTTCTGATCACTTCTCCCAGGATCTTGAAGGGAGGAAAAGCGTAAAGATCTAGGCCTTTCCAGTCCCAGAGGAGGGCATCTACTGCTAAGGCTCCTGGGTCTAGGACAGGAGAGCAATAAAGAGGAAGTCTCTTTGTTCTGGACGTCGCAAAGAGGTCCACTAGAGGACGTCCCCAAACCTCCACAGATCTAAACATACCTCCTCGTGAAGGGTCCACTCGGTCGGTAGAAGCTGATGCTGCCGACTGAGAAGGTCCGCTCGGATATTCTCCACTCCCGCAATGAACCTTGTGAGAATAGTGACCCCCGAGCATGAGTCCAAAGCAGGATCTCCTTTGCCAGGTGAACAGGGAACGGGATCGAGTACCCCCTGTTTCTTGAGGTAAGCTAGAGCTGTGGTGTTGTCCGAATTCACCTGAACAACCCGGCCTGACACTTGGGCTCCTCAAGAATTGAAGGGCCAGATGGATAGCACCCAATTCTTTGAGATTTATGTGCCAGGACACCTGTTCCCCTCTCCAGGTGCCTGACACTTCTTCCCCTCCTAGTGTTGCTCCCCATCCCTCCCTGGGACGCGTGGAAAACAACACTAGGTCGGGGCTCTGAAGGCGAAGAGAAACCCTTCTGCCAGTTCAAGGGGTCGAGCCACCACCTCAGGTGATCCTTGACAGCAGGGAGAGATCTTCAAAATCTCTTCCAGATCCTCCTTGTCCATCCAGTTCTCCGCCAAGGAAAAACTGGAGCGGTCTGAGATGAAGTCTTCCCAGGGAAACAAACTTCTCCAGCGAGGAAATGGTCCCCAGCAAACTCATCCATTCCCTCACCGAGCATGTTTCTTTCCCAGAAAGGACGAAACTTTTTCCAAGCAAAGCCGTTGACGTTCTTGGGATGGAAAAGCTCGAAAAGCCACTGAATCCATCTGAATCCCCAGATAGACGATGGACTGAGTCGGGATCAGATGGGACTTTCTTGGTTCACTAGAAGTCCCAGGGACTTCGTCAACTCAATGTCGAAAGCCAGGTCCTCCAGACACTTTTTGGGAAGAGGCTCGAATGAGCCAATCGTCTAGGTAAAATGACACGCGGATCACCCGCCAGGTGAAGCCACCTCGCAACATTTCTCATGATCACTGTGAAGATCATGGGAGCTGTGCTGAGACCAAAGCAAAGAGCTCTGAACTGGAAGACTCGTCCCCCAGCACAAACCTCAGGTACTTCTTGACTGAGGATGTATGGGGAACATGGAAGTATTGTCTTGTAAGTCCAGAGAGACCATCCAATCTCCTGGTCTTAAGGCTCCCTAGAACAGACTGGGACGTTTCCATCTTGAACTTCTCCTTGACAATAAAACGGTTCAGTCTGCTTACATCTAGGACAGGTCTCCAACCTCCCGACTGTTTCGGGACTAAGAACAGTCTGTTGTAGAACCCCGGAGAGTCCAGCTCTGAACTTGCTCCACAGCTCTTTTTTCGAGCATCTGCTCCAAAAGGTCTAAAAGGATCTGTTGTTTCTCCCAATGGTAGGAGGGCGACAGATCCTGGGTGACGTGCAAAGGGGGTGAAACGAGAAAAGGGATCTTGTAACCTTTCTCTACATTAACGAACAGTTAGAGACCAAGAGTCCGCCCTTTTGTTCTCCAGGCTCCCGCAAAATAAAGAAGCCTGGCTCCTACAGGTGTCTGGAGGTGTGAAAGATCACTTTTTGCCCCTAGGTTTAGAGGGGGCTGCTCCTCTGGTGAAACCTCTTCCTCAAGGAGACGATCTAGAGGAAGAAGCTCCTCCACGAAAGGGCTTCTGTTTCTTCCTGGAGGACAAAACTGAAGCAGACGAAGAAGAAGGACTGGAAGGACGTCTAGAAGAATGGGCCAGAAGATCTTGAGTGGCCTTCTCCTTAAGACTAGCGGAAATGTCCTTGATTAAAGGCTGGGGAAGAGATGGCTGGACAAAGGGGCAAACAATAATTCTGCCCTCTGTGACGGAGGAGAACTGACTTAGAGTGAAGTTGCAGTACAAGGCCCTCTTCTTCAAAAGGCCCGTACAAAAATGGGAAGCCAGTTCCTCTGAGCCATCCCTAACTGCCTTGTCCATACAGTTCAAAACACTGGAGAGCTCCCCAGGCTGATCGAGTCCGAGCTTCTAAGCTTAAGATCTCCAAAGCCCCAAGCACCAGTCCAAGAAATTGAAACCTCCATGGTGCGGAAGAGTCCTTTCAGATGATGGTCGGTCTCCGACAAGGTCCAAGAAACCTTAGCAGTCGACAGATGAGGACCTTCTGGGAACCGTCGACAAGACTGGTAAAATCTCCTTGAGAAGAGGAAGGAACTCTAGAACCGAGATCTTCTCCTGTCTCATACCACATGCCAGCCTTGCCGAAAGCTTAGAAGGAGGCACAGGCAAAAGAAGTCTTGCCTTGGGTCTTCCGTTCCTCCATCCAGGCGTGAACTTTCTTGAAGGCCTTCTTGGTCGCCAGTGAAGAAGTCATCTTCAAAAACCCCGGAGCTCTCCTCGCTTTGGAAGAAGCTAGCTGAGAAGGAGGAGAGAGGAGCCGAGGGTTTAAACTTGTCCCCAAACAAGTCCTTAAGAAGACCGGTTAACACCTGGTAGTCCGAAGATGAGGAAGCAGAAGGTTGATCAAATCCTGCAGGCTCAGAATCGCCAGAGACTTCTCCTTCATCAATGGGAGAACCACAGAATCACCCAAAAACACTTTAGGGGAACGAAGGCCTTGAGGTCCAATCACGAAAGAGGATCTTCTTTTCCCCTGAAATCAGAATGCTCTGGAAGCGCCCGAAGAGTAAAAAGGAACGAACGTCCTGGCGGCGTCCTGGCGGCGTCCTGAAGAGCATCCGATCGGGGCCCAACCTAAAAAAACATGCTGAGCGTCCTGAGCGTCCTGAACAGCGAGCAGCGAGAAGCGTAAAACGAGCAGCTAATGAAGAGTCCTGGATAGCTGTTGATCGTCGCCGTCCTGATGACGAGCGTCACGAGAGGAACTTTGAGCTGTGAGGATGACAGGGCGAAGAAGCAGGAGACGGTGTCGAAGAAAAGGAGCAGGAGAAGGGGACTTCCTGGACTTCTTGATGGGCAAAGTCAAGTCCTTGCGACGACAACGACTCAGTTCTGATTCCTTCTGGCAAGAAGAGAGGCCAACTGACGCTGCATCTCTCAACAAAATCTTCTTGGAAGGAGAAGAATCTATCCAGGAGGAGAGGACAACCTATGGGAAGAAGAGGGGCGAGGACGCCTTCTTCTTCCTCACAGGAGCAAGAAAGCTCTCTCTCCTTAGAGCGACTGGGGCGCTCGTCAACATCCTCCTCAGACAAATCCTGGTCCTCTTCTGTGTGGGTGGAAAGCTTCAAAATAACCGCACAGACGGAGAAAACTGGCGTGAAGAAGCGTCCTCTTCTCTACACAACTCCTCTTCAGAGGGCGAGAGTCCTTAGAGAATTCCACCCCTGGGGGAGGACGCCTCGGAGGACGAAAAGCAGTCCTTGAGGATACGCGCCGAAGCACGATCCTTGGCAGCCTGGGAAGTGACAACAGGACCTGCCGAAGGGACGCCAGATCGGTGGGAAGCCCCGTAACCCTCTTGCGGCTTTCGACATGCCTTCTCCCTGAGTCCTGGGAGTCTGACAGAGGTCCAGGCCTAGAAGCATTATGGGGCCGATCTGACGCCCCTCCACAACACTGGGGAACACTACACTGCACAGCACTTTGAAGAGAAGTCACTTTGTTTTCTAGAGAGCACGGATGGTGTTCATGATCTCGCCAGGGCCAAACCCTCCCACAGACACAACCTCAGGGCCCAAAGGCAAAACCACAGGGACAGGTGCAACAATCAACTACATTAGGGTTATCAGGAGAAAAAATAACCTGACTCTTACACACTCCTGGAGGAAGACCTCCTGATCCTGTCACGCTAACAACTTGCGAACATAGGAATCATACAACTTCCAGCTCGCATCAGACAAAGGCTCACACTCCTTGCAGCGATCATTGATCAAACAAACATGCCCCTACACCTCAAACAAACTGAGTGAGGGTCTACCAAAGCTTCAGTAGCCTCACCTTGCACTCACTCACACAACATACTCTGAAAGCTAGCAGAACTAGAACCAGACATCATTCAAGAGCAGTCAAAAGCAAAATCATAAACAGTCCACAAAAAAGCGTATGCCAATCCACAAGCCAAAGTCAAAAACCAAAAGTCAATAGAATACTTAAGTGGAAAACTATGCAAGTTAACGAAATCCAGAGGCGGAGGTACTGTAAACAGATGTTAACAGTACCGGCGACAGAGAAAATCTGAATAGAAAATGGGAATGGTTCCCGATTCCCGCCACCCAGCGGCGGGAATGAGTACTAACCACCTGGCCACACTGCGTGTGCCGCGAGTTTTGAAATTCTGTCGGATTTCGGAGAAATACAGCTATATATATATCTGACAGGTAAGTTTCATGAACAAAAACCAATGTTGAAATATAAACATAAGGAGGAGCTATTGACGTGATTATTAAATGAAAGGTCAGCAAAATTGACCTGATTTGTCCTTTGCCAAAAGTGGGAGTTGAAATTGAACCATTAGGATTAAAGTAGGCTTCCTCAAAGAGGAGGAGTTTTCTTCCACATAGGTCCAGAGCTCATTTTGATCAATTTTTAGTTAGAGTTAACTTCTTCCACATAGGTCCAGAGCTCATTTTGATCAATTTTTAGTTAGAGTTAACTTGAACCCCTTTTGGGTAAGATCTGTGTCACTCTCCTCTCTGAAACCAAGAAAATTTCTAAGTCCAGTGTGGCTGGCCGTGTGAACTATTATAGTGTTATAAAAATAAAACCTAAGAAAGTGCCATGTTCCCTTTACCCCTTCCTGAAATAAGATAGACAGTGAAGAAGAATAATTACCAAGTTTACTGCGTTCCTACGAGTTAACCAAAGTTATCGGCTATCGCAGAACTCTATACCCAGGTCTTACCAAGGTGAAACGACAACAGACAGAAGCAGAGTCATTCATAGTTGGGACCCCGTAACATAAAAGAGGTGTAACACATACAGTGCAATAATAAAATGAAAAATGAGTTTAATTTCTGGTTTTCTTGTTTATCCCTTTAACATTGCATAGTATGGGTTTGACGAACATACACCTCTTAAGATTTACTTCCTCTCTCCCTCAAAACTCCATATTTTTACCCATTTAATATTGCATAGTAACCTACACAAGTGTTTGTAGGCCTCTTAAGATTTTGTGTTGTCTATGTAGGTTGGTTTTAGTAACTTCCTCTCTCCCCTCAAAACTCCATTTTTTTACCAGTTTAATATTGCATAATACTTGTTTACACGGTGGTGGTAGGCCTCTTTAAGATTTCAGTTTGAATGGTGTAGAGAAAAACAGAGCATCGGAGGTTGTCCACTGCTGCCAGGTGTGTGATGAAGCAAAACATTGCTGGCTATCTACTGTACAGTAAATTCAGACATTTGGATATTATATACTGTACATACATATGTAACAATAATTGATGATGAAAATTTAGTACATACAGTAATCAGGTTCACGTACATACACTAATTTGGAAACAAGTGTAACTACAGATAAACATACAGGCTGCAGTCTCATGTTCGTTTTTTTTTTTTTTTTTTTTTACAGGCGCATGTGGATTTCTGTAGCTGAATGCAATGTTTACGTGTGCTGTTCAAAATTAGTGAATGCCTAAAGGTTCTCGGTAAAGAAGAGCTTAACCTGAGGTTAACTTTAGATTCTGCTTACAAGGAATAGTCTCATGCTCAATTTTTTTTTTTTTAGACAGAGGCGCTAGCACTCAGTGCATTTCTGTAGCGAATGCAATGTTTACTTGTGCTGTTCGCAGTGAATGCCTGCAGGTTCTCGGTAAAGAAGGGGTTAGCCTGAGGTTAACTCGGGATTCTGCTTACAAGGATATTTTATTGAAAAATACATGTTAGGGTATCATAACATTTATTGAAAAGTTGTTTTACAGTGATTTTATACATTACAGTAGACTCTTGAATGGAATTTACCATAAATTAATACAGTACTGAACGTACACAATGTTTATGTAATTAGTACAAATACTACCACCAGGATTGCTCTGGTTTGTTTACATCCGCGCTTGCCACAAGCTGCCAAGTGCCAACGTAACTTACGACGTTTTTCTTAATTTTTATAACAGATTCTACAGTACATTCGGCTTATTTTTAATATTGTATTATTAATTTTATGTAATGATCAGGCTTGTTTTTCATTGTATTTATCATTAACAACAGTTTTTGTGCGTACCCGTTACAGTACATTCTGGGGTGCTTATAGGCTACCTAGCCTAGCCTATGGCGCTCGGTCTACCACTGGTAGGCCAATTTTTTTGATACAGTATGCATTTAAAACTGTAAGAAGACTTCTAATAAAGTATGTTATTTAACTCTGAACTTATTTAATTGTAATGTATGTAGTGTTTTGTATAAAAAGGCAAGGTTGGAGTAGTGACTGGTGGTCAGGAACGGATTAATCCATTTTCAGTTATTTCTTATGGGCGAAATTGATTCGGAACTCAACAAAATTGAATCTCGACGCTCCTTCTAGAACGGATTAGCGTCGAGAACCGGGGTTCTACTGTAGATACTTCCCCTGAAGGAATCCATTCCCAGGTCTCGGCAATGTCACTGCCAGCTCCAAAGACTCAATAAGTATCATTTCATCCAGACATCTGCAGTAGGAGATCTTCTTCCTGGTCGATACTACTTTCTCTCTTCCCTTCTGCCCTCCTCCCTTCTGGAAAAGAGGGTTGAAAAAGACACAGTTATGAGCACTTTCCCAGAAGGGAAGAAGAGGGCTATGTGTTCCGCGATCTCCTTCCGAAGCCTGGGACTTCTTAGGAGTTGAGGGGAGGCTGGCTTGAACTCGAGATCGAGCCAAGATGACTAAGACCCAAAGGTCTTGACCACTGTCCAAAGGAAAAGGAAGTGCCCTGGTACAAACCTTGATTACCACGCTATCTGCCAAATTTCTGAAAGAGAAAGTCAGAACCAAGTAAAGGTTCGTTCCTAAGGGTCGAGCTAACTCGGGACTTATGAAACTGGAGATCCGAATTATGACAAAGTTCTTCTTAGCACCAGAATTGCCTACAGACTGCTGTCTGGTATAGGAAGACCCACTCCTGGACAGGACCAGTCTCCAGAAGTCAGGGTTCTTTCCAGGAACGGTCATATCCAAGGAGAGAAAGCGTAAATGTGAAGGATTGTGTATCCATCAGGAGACCGCCTGGAGGAAACCAGCAGGTGCCCTCCAAGAAACAGAGAGAGAACCCAGTCCAAGCGAAACAGGGTCAGAACAACCTGCAGTCGGTAAGACCCTCCAAGGCAAGAAGAATTCATGCTATGTCGAGGCAGGAGAAGAGCTTGGTGTCTTGACCTGAATGAACTCCTTGTCCAAAGAAAAGTAATCATCTGGCCGAACACGCTCTCGCAATTAAGGACTGCGGCGACCCCCGAAACTCTCGGCCCCTCGGGAGCTGTAAGGGTTGCGAATGATGAAGATTATTCATTGGGGGAATTGCAGTCCTGTTCCGGGGATCCTCACGCTGACAAATCGAAGAGAAATTCTCAGAAAAATGAGGGCAATCGCAACTTGCTTCCAAAGTGTGAAAATCCTGTACCTCTCTCCTTGAAGGGAGACCTTGACAGATCCCAAGAAACCCTCCTCAACTACCTGGTTGTACTATGGCACACTCAGGGGACAGACACCCAAAGCACGCCAGGCAGCCAAACTCCAAAGACAAAATCGTCGGAGCTCTCTCTGTCCGTCTCGTGCCTCTCAGAACAACCGAGAAGAAAAGAGAACAGGTGAGGAGAAAGAGTACCCTTACCTGTCCTGCCAGTAAGACAAACAGGAGAGGCGGACCGTGAGCAATAATCAACAGCAGGAGATTATTGGCACAAGGGGGAAGAAGAGCGCTTGTGCTTTGGCAAAGCACTTTCCTGGGAAGAGCAAAAAGTTCATTCGAACAGAGCCGAGAACCCGATTCAGAAAACCCAAGTGGGGCCGAGCTGAGCCAATCATGCGTACGTGATCCAACTGGGTGGTATGCAGTGGACTGGGAGGCAGGCGGGGCAAGCCGAGCCAGTCTCACAAACGCAACCAGGGGCTGGGCGGGGTGAGCAAACCGAGTGAGCTGAGCTGACCCAATCGTGCGAACACAATTGGAACTGGACAGGACGGAACTCGTCTGCCGTGAAATAGCGCTAGTTTCCCGAACTCTAAACTCCTTCGAGGCTGAGGCCCCTCAAGAAGAAGGTTTAAAGGGGAATTCTGTGTCTGCTATCCTGCATGTTCAAACCCTAAGGTTCAAAACACAAGGATGAAACCTGGCCAAGCAACCGAAGCAGCTGGTAGGAAGTATCAAGACACCCAGCATCTCAGCATTTTCTCTAGTCCCGTGCCTCTTGTTAGGAGAGTGCTCGTGATTCACAGAATTCGAGTGAATTACAAGACTCCCAAAAAATCTGGAGCGGCTGCTTTCGGTGAAGACGCCTATGAGGTACCAGCTTCTCCAGCGACGACAGGTGACCGATGACAACTTGCCATTGCCGGGCTGGATGTTCCTGTCGAGACCGGAACAGCTGTGCTGCCTACCTGAACCTGCTGATACGAGAGTCCAAGGGAAAGACTTTTGCTGCTACCATGTCTATCAGCATGCCTAGGTATTTTATCCTCTGCTTGGGGTTGAGATTTGACTTCTCTAGGTTCACCATGATCCCAAGATCACGGCAAAACTCAAGGAGCCGATCCCTGTCCTGCAGCAACTGTGAGCGGGAGCTTGCCAGGACCAGCCAGTCATTGAGATACCTCAGTAGACGTATCTCATGCAAATGGGCCCAAGCTAACACTAGAGAGAAGACTCGTGAACACCTGGGGAGAGGTCGAGAGCCAGAAGCAGAGTGCCCTGAATTGGAAGACCATCTCCCCAAGGATAATGCAGAGGCACTTGCGAGAGGACGGATGAATGGGTATTTGGAAATACGAATCCCTCAAGTCCACCGTAGGCATGAAGTTGTTCTCCCTGATGGAAGCAAGCACGGAACGCGTAGTTTCCATCATGAACCGAGTCTGGAGAACGAATCAGTTCAGGGGAGAGAGGTCTATGACCGGTCTCCATCCCCCTGTGGCTTTCTCTATGAGGAAGACACAGCTGTAAAAGCCTGGGGACTGGTCCGACACGACTTCCACAGCACCCTTGCTCAGCATGTCTTGCACTTCTTGCTCTAGTGCAGAATCCTTCGGTGTTCCTTGGACGTAGGTGCAGAGACGGACCAGAGTGTAGGTGAGGGGTGGCCGAGGCTCAAACGGTAGTAGATACCAAACCCGAAGGACATCCACTATCCAGGTCTCGGCTCCGTGTCGCTGCCATGTTGCCCAATGGCTCAACAGGAACCCCCACCTTGCAGCAGTTGGGGGAATGCCTGCCTAAAAGTTTCCCCTTCTTCTTCTTCCCTTGCCCCCTTTTCTGGATTGGAAAGCAGGCTGAAAGGGGTGGGAAGACCCACCCTTTCCAGAGGAAGAAGAAGGCTGGGTGTTTCCACGGGATCCCTTCGAAGACTGGACTTCTTAGGGGCCGAGGAAGTGCTAGCCTGACCTGAGGGCCTGGCCACAATGGAACACGAAGACCCGGAGGTCTAGGCCACTGCCTGGCGAACAAGCAGGTCGCTGTCATCGGCCCGACACTTGTCCACCGCAGCATCCACCAACCCTTTAGGGAAGTGAGAGGTAGACCCCAGCAACGGTCCGTCCACAGGGTCATTGCCGACTCGGGCCCCACAGACCTGGAGAAGCGAGAAAGAACGGTGTCCCTTCGCTTCAGGACCAGGTTAGCCCACACATTTGCCCTCTGGTGGGCGAGGTAGGAGATGGCTCTACCTCCACACTGGCATAGTCTCCCAAAAGCAGAGTCTTCCCCAGGTACGATAGCGCCCAAGGAAGCAGCCACCTTGGATACTGTGAAGGACCACAGATCCAGCCAGGAGACTGCCTGGAAAGCTGCATGGCGGTGGTTTCCTGGGTTGTGGCCTCTTGCTGAGAGAGGGAGATGCTCTCTGCAGTAAGCTGCTGCAATGAGAGACCCGGATCCAGACGAACCAGGTCCAGGTCAACCTTAGAAGGAAATGACCTCTCCAACGGCATATAGAAATGCTTCTGACAAGGCAGAGGAGGGGGGAAGCAGCTTGTCCGAGCGGTTCGATCAAAGTGAATTGTCCTGCCCAGACACAAGACATTCACCTGATCAAGGACCCCCTCAGGAAGCGTGGACCACGGCAGCCCACCGAAGCCTTAGGTTCCTTCTTGGGTCCCCAAAAGGATTCGAGGTGAGACGGACGATCCACAGACGAAGCCGTGGTCCCTTCCCCGAGGTCGCTGTGCTGACAAATCAGCGCAATTACCTCTGCAAAAGTCCTCTGTATCTCGGGGGTATCCGTGTCCTGGGGAAGAGGACCTCAAGTCCTTCCAGGTTGCGTTCCTCCCGATCTACTCTCCCTGCAGGAGGGAGAACCTCGGCAGACCCCTGTGATCCTTTCTACACCACACGGGCATACGACCTGGCTGAACCGAGAACCGAGCCAGGCACGTACACCCCCGAGGCAGAACTCTGGGGAGACAACTCGCAACAGTTCTTCCTGTCCGACGCGCGCCCCCAGGAGGAGCCCAGGAAGTTGAGGGGACAGGCGAGGAGGATCGGGCGCTCCCACTGGTCTTGCTGCCAGAACCAACAGGAGCAGCGGGCTAGGAGTGGTCACCAACCCACAGTGATGATGGCAACCCAGGTCGAGGTGAATGCTTTCGCCTGGGCGAAGCGGTCTCCTGAGGAAAGCAGAGTGGCTCACACGAGTCGAGCCATGCACTTGGCTCCCCCTGAGCCAGACTGACCATGCAAACATGGTCGGGGACTGGGAGGATTCGAGCGCATAACTGGCTGGCGTGAACTTGTGCTGTCCTCATGACGTACCCCAGTCTTCTTCGAGGCCGAAACCCCTCAGGAAGACTGAGCAGGGGACCTCTTCTCTACCTCACCGTAGAGGTGTCTGGACCCGAGGGACCGGCGCACCTTTCCGGGAACTTGGCTTGTACTCGAAGAAGTACCAGCAGGAAGAGTCTGAGCACCTGCATGCCCAGACTCTTTCTCCCGTCCTGTGCCCAAGTCCGTACAGAGAGGGGTTTCTCCCATACCAGACTGGGGTACTCGGGTCTCCTTAGAGACCCAGTTACTCGGAGCGACTCGCGAGCAAGTGTCCGACATGGTCCCACTGGCCTTAGAAGCAGGCTTCTTCAGCACAGCAGGGGGAAGTGCAAACCGCAGTCTGCATGCCCTTGGCTCCTTATACGAATGACCCCGGGGGTCAGCGCATAGGTTCCCTGATCTGTGGACCGGGAAGAGCCAACAAGAGATCCCACTGCCTTCCCTGTCGAAGGAGGCAGTCCCTTAAAAAGGCAGTTGTTGTGAGACTTCTTGCGGGGAGGGGGAGGAGAGATAGGCTTCTTCATGGCTGGCGAGCCTCGGAAGAAGAAGAGGAAGAAGAGGTTGACGACGATGGCACCTTCCTTGATCTCTTCTTCGACTTCTTTGTCATCTTCCTCAGGATGGCAGTCAACAGGAGCAGCCAGGGGGGCCAGGGAAGCAGGTGCAACCTGCGTAGCAGAGATGGTGCTCGGGCCAGCAGCTGCCGGGGCAGGTGTAGCAGCGTGGGAGCCAAGAAAGCCAGAAGATGTAGCCAGGGTTGAAGGCACGGGTGGCCCATGGGAAACAAGGCCTGGCCGAGTGTCATGGAAGCAAAGAGCAGGAACCATGGTCAGGAACGAGCATGGGTCAGCCACAGGAGCAGGCATCGAAAGATATGGTACTGATGAAGTCACCAAGTGCGAGGGGCCAGGCAGGGATAATGGAGCCAGGAACCCAGGTGCGAGGCCACCATCACAGGCTGCTTCCCAAATAATGCTGTGGTGATGGTCACAGTGGTGGATGCAGTGGCTGCATGGGTTGTCACAGGAGTGCCTGACAAATGGGACACCAGACCCTCAAGTGATGGAACGCCAGGCAGATCCAGGTGCAGGCCCAGGCAGAGCCGAGATCAGGTACCTGGCCAAGAAAGCCAGAAGATAGCCAATAGGTTGAAGGCACGGGTTGAGCACCCCAAGCCTGAGGACAGAGTTGGCTCAAAAAGGGAAGCCTCTACTCACTCCGGGGGGAAAAATTCACCCCTGCTCCACAGAGGATGTCCTGAACGTCTGCTCCCCATAGGAGTGCTTGACAAATGAACCTTCCCACACCCAATGAAATAGATCACTCCTGGCCACCAATAGATAGGAGGACGGAGTTGGCTCAAAGATCTAACCATAGAGGATGAATGAATTTTTATTTGGCATTTCCCAACGTTTTGTGTGTGTGTGAGAGAGAGAGAGAGAGAGAAGAGAGAGAGAGAGAGAGAGAGAGAGAGAGAGAGAGAGAGAGAGAGAGAGAGAGAGAGAGTTTTAGTTTGAGCTTGAGATGGTTTGTAAAGCAACGTAAGCAATTGAGAGAGAGAGAGAGAGAGAGAGAGAGAGAGAGAGAGAGAGAGAGAGAGAGAGAGAGAGAGAGAGAGAGTGTAATTGTCGTTAGTGAGTGTTTCGGTTGTTGGAAGAGGGATAAGGGTCGTTAGTTGAAGTTTGTTTACGGTGCTGTCTGTCTGTGAAAATGTGAAGGAGATTTCGGTTTTGGGGGAGTCTTTAGTCAGAGCTAGTGCCGGTCAGTGGTTTCGTGTTGGACAGTTTTTTGCTTTTCCGAGAGTTGTTAGTTTTTCTTGTTGGTGTGCTATTTATTTGTGTGTATATGGTTCTATTTCCTTTTTTTTTATTTATATTTCCTTGTTGTGTAGAGTCTGTTTTCAGTTTTGTTTGTGTGGTTTTGTGTGCTGTGTTGGTGACCGTGGACACCTTAACCCATCTCCTAGCAACCGAGGATCAGGGTGAGTGTTGTGTGTGGTTATATGTTCTATGTATCTGTGTTGTGTGTTGTTTTTGTGGTTTTGAATTCCGCCACAGGGGAAGGGGAGTCCTCACCCAAGGGAGAGGCAGCAAGAAGGGGAAGCTTGACAGGAGGGAGAAACGATCCCAACGGATCAGCCACCACAGGAGTCGTCGGGGGCGTGTTACCTTCAGGCGACGCCTTGGCGGGCTTCCTACGGTATCGTCTCCTCCCCTCAAACTTTGCCCACTGCTTGGCCAACCAGGAGCAACACTCCGAACAGAGAGAAGTGCAAGAACACACATCCCCTGTAGGTGGGGCAGAGGGTGTGTGGGTGCGTATCAACGCTAGATCTAAATGAATTACATTTCTTGCCTCCAACCCCAGGACACACAAGCTGGGGGAAGGAGGGCTTAAGGGACTTATCCACATTCATTTCAAAAGCAAAACAAGAAAGTTCCACCCAAAAAAAGCTAAAAGACAGTCAGGCAGAGAGCGAGAAAAACACGTCTGCAGTCTATGACAGCCGAAAGCAAACTGGAATGTTTACATCCGGGCAGGCGGTACTCCCACCTCCCAGACAGTAGTTAACTGTCTAACCACCTTGTCTGAAGGTTCAACAGCCATTTCAAGCCTATGCTGAAAGTAATTCCTAATGTAAAGGACCAACGGTTTGTATATCATGTTGGAACAATGTGAGTTTTGGGTGGGGGACAACACACACAAACACTACAGATATGTTTACATTGTGGAAGCGCACTCCCAAAGTGTAAATCGCCAAGGAGCCATTCGCTGCATGGAGCAGCTGAGGGAAGGGGGCGAACGTGAGGGATGGCAGGGAAAGAGTTGCTCATGTCCCTCAAAATGCGGGGAATGTGAAAAGTGGCGGTGGGGGGGAGGCAGGGGGTTTTTGGGTGGCAAAACGTACTGTCACCAAGGAAACAGGGGAGGGGGTTGCTGGGGGTAGGTACGAACGCATTAGAAAGTATAACAGGCCAGCAAAAAATAAAACGTCATCTCCTTTACCAACAGCCCTATAAGTACAATATCACAATTTTTATAAGTAAATTGTATTTTTCCTAACTATACAAACCTGAGGTCCTTTACATTAGGAATTACTTTCAGTGTAGGCTGGAAACGCCCGTTAAACTCTTGAGCAAGGTGGTTAGGCAGTAACTACCGCCAGGTAGGTGGGAATACCCGCCAGCCTGGATGTAAACATTTCAGTTTGCCTTTCGTCCAGGTTCAGAGTGAGGGGTGGCAAGAGGTGGGCATAATATGTAACATAAAGGACCTTGGGTTTGTATAGTTAGGAAAACTACAATTTACTTTCAAAAACTGTGATTTGTTCCGACACAATATACAAACTGTCGGTCCTTTACATTAGGAAGACTCACTGGTTGGAGGGAGGAATCTGAGTGAGTCTCCTGAATTGACTGGAGTTCTGCACACCTGGGCTACTCCTCTTTGGTCGAAAGAGCGAGGAGTACCGAGCCTCTGACATATTGATCAGAGTGTAGGAAATGCAAGATCAAATGTCAGATACTGGACCTTTTCGCATGACTGAGGAAACATAGCTCATACGAAATAGGCTGGAGAAATCTTAGAGTCAGAGGCAGTAAGGAAAAGCTGAGACAGGGTTTCCTTTATTGGCAGTCTCTCCTTCCTCTCCTTGCTAGAGGATGGAGCAGAATTGCTTCTATGATTCTAGGAGAAAAATCACAATTTTTGAAAGTAAACTGTATTTTTCCTAACTATACAAACCTGAGGTCCTTTACATTAGGAATTACTTTCAGCGTACGCTGGAAACGGCCATTAAACTCTTGAGCAAGATGGTTAGGCAGTAACCACCACCAGGTGGGCGGGAATACCCGCCTGCCCGGATGTAAGCGTTCCAGTTTGCCTTTCGGTCCAGGTTCAGATTGAGGGGCGGCATGTGGCGGGCATAATATGTAATGTAAAGGACCTCAGGTTTGTATAGTTAGGAAAAATACAATTTATTTTCAAAAGTTGTGATTTGTTCCACCACGATATACAAACCCTCGGTCCTTTCCATTAGGAAGGCTCACTGGTTGGAGGGAGGAATCTGAGTGAGTCTCCTGAACTGACTGGAATTCTGCACATCTGGGCTAATCCTCCTGGTTGAAAGAGTGAGTAGGAGTACTATGCCTCTGACATATGATCGGAGTGTAGGAACTGCAAAATCAAATGTCAGATACTGGACCTTTTCTCATGAGTGAGTAAACATAACTCCTACGAAATAGGCTGGAAGGATCAAGAGTCAGAGGCAGTAAGGAAAAGCCGAGATAGGGTTCCCTTATTGCCAGTCTCTCCTTCCTCCCCTCGCTAGAGGAAGGAGCGGAATTGCTTCTACGATTCTATAAGAAAAATAGAACGGGCGCTCGGTGTGTAGTCTTACCACATCAGCGTCAGATCCAGCAGCTATTGGTTCGAATCCTATTCTCATCCCAAAGGAGAAGAAGTTGGAGGACGGGGAAGGGGGGGAGGAAGAGAGGCCAGTCACTCTCGGAATCCTTCTCACTTCCAGGACCAACACCTTAGGCGAGATGCTACTCGTCCTCTTGAAGGAATCAGGTAAGACAACAAAACTTGTTGAGCCGCCACCACAGAGCCAAGGAAAAAAGGTTCCAAGGGCCTGTGGGCAAGACCACAGGAAGATAAGAGTGTGGTCTATGAGACCACATCTTGCTTCCAGACCGACAGAAACTTCCGGAATGCAAGGGATGGACCAAGCCATAGACTTCATGAGCTCTCGTGTGGAAGGTACTGGTATCGTCGTCGTCGTCAGCTGCCAAGTACCTCCTTTGATCGCTTCACAAAGTCAGGAGGAAGATGTGTCCTTAGACACTTCTTCCTTGGGAGAGAGAGTACTAGCGAAAACGTTGACAATATCCAGGTTAGGGATGTCGAGCCTTTCAGAAAGTACTACAGCTCCCTAGTAGGACAAAGTAACGAATGATCTGGATCATCAACACAAAGTCCAAGGAGGAGGGGAACAAGAAGGACTCGAACCTGACAGCCGGTGCCAATGGATTCAGAATCCACCTACGACATCCAAGAAGGAGCCGAGGTGTGATCCCCATCCCTGTTCTTCCATCTTCTACGCCAAGGTCAGAGTAAGATGAGAGATGGTCCTAAGAGGGCACATCTCTATCCGACGACTCTCGTAAGGGCGCATGCAGAGCACAGACAGGAACCCTAAATGAGAGTCACATGCCACACAGGGAACAGTTCCATGGGGCAGCATGACCAAAGAAGCTTCTCATCCGTAGCTAACTCTCAACTGAGGAGATGAGGGCTACTCCAGATAGAAGACTAGGTCGCAAGGGCCTACGTTCTTCACAAATGAAAGGGAGAGAAGCAACCCTCGGTGGAGAAGATGAGGAAATCCAGACTTGACAAGCGACTTTGACCCGAGAAGAAGTTCTGTCAACGACACCTACCAGCAGAAGACAGATCCAGTCCCTGGGAGTAGTGTTGCAGAGGACTTCAAGGGATATCCAGCTATATCCGTTGCCGCTCGGCGAGAAAGCCTGTGCTTGCAAGGAAAGCTGGAAGGTCTCCCAGTCTTGAACACACAGGGATATACTGCCTCAAGAACCGCTTCTTATGCAGCTGCTACAGGAGGTTGGGTCAAACAGAACTCTTCTCGTTGCCTCGGTTATCAGGTCAGATGAAGGCGAAGTCTTCAAGTATTTGTCTGTAACTCAAGGTGAGCAATGCTTGTGAACCCCTAGTGAAACAGACAAATACAGAGGGGAAAAAACGTAGATATCGAATTTTCCCCAGAAAAGACAGCATGCCTCACCGTAACAGCCCCTGGTCTGGTATAAAGAAGCGAGAAAAACTACCGACTTGTTGTGCAGGGAGGCAACAGACGGACGGTAGGGATTTCTCAGTCGAGCAGTCTTTGCATGAATCTTCGTGAAGAAAAGAGTGAGCAGCACGTTCTGTCCCGATCACTCAAACCTGAGACCAAGCTCGCCTACCAATACATCCTCACCGGCAATGTATCTGGTTAATTGAGCTGTTGAGTGTGCAGTAGAACACTCAAGTACCTGCAAATGTCGACAGATGAAACAGGAGGAAAAAACGATTACCTCTTGTTTGTCGACAAATGCCACTACTGTGGTTTTGTTGTTCAACGAAACCAGTGAGTGTTGCAAAACTCATCCTGAATTCTCAGACAGCCAAAAGGCTGCCTTGAGCCTAGGATGGTGATGAGAAAGTACTAATCATCTCGGTCACACACCTTCAAGACAAGGTCTTACCGGTGTGCGCCTATTCCTCAATCTGTGAATCTGTAAGTAGACACAAGATGTGAGGGGGAATATGCAAGCATATTCGAAGGTTCCTTCAATCAAGCATTAGCCTAACTTTTTCCCCATACTCGAAGAGGAAAGAAGGACGGAGGAATGAAGGCAGACTTCCATTCTCCACCATGGGGAAGCTTTTGCAAGATGACTGGGTACCAAGACAATTAGCTCTAGCCGGACTGGCATTTCCCGAATTAGGAGCACGGGAGAGGAGGCGGGATGGAAGTTCGATGAAAAGAATGGCAGAGACCTAAGGGAAATGGATACTTCTCCTGAATGAATCCATTCCTAGGTCTCAGCAATGTCACTGCCAGCTCCAGAGACTCGATAAGTATCATTTCATCCAGGCATCAGCAGTAGGAGAACTTCTTTCCGGTCAATATCACAATTTTTAAAGTAAATTATATTTTTCCTAACTATACAAACCCAAGTTCCTTTACATTAGGGATTACTTTCAGGCGTAGGCTGGAAACGGCCGTTAAACTCTTGAGCAAGGTGGTTAGGCAGTTAACTACTGTCCGGGAGGCAGGAGTACCGCCTGCCCGGATGTAAACATTCCAATTTGCCTTTCGGCCCAAGTATCAGATTGAGGGGTGGCACGAGGTGGGCATAAAGTGTAAAGGACCTCGGCTTTGTATAGTTAAGAAAAAAACAATTTACTTTAAAAATTGTGATTTGTTCCGATACAATATACAAACCCTCGGTCCTTTACATTAGGAGACTCACTGATTGGAGGGAGGAATCTGATAAAGTCTCTCTGAACTGACTGAAGTTCACCACCTTGTCTTCCCTTCCTGGTTGTAAGAGCGAGGAAGGGAAAAACTGCCTCTGACAAAAGATCGGATTGTAAGAAACGCAGGATCAGTTGTCAGACTTCTGGGTCCCTTTGCATGAAAGAGGAAACGTCAGTTCATGCAAAATAGGCTAGGAAGAATTTGACGTCAGATGACAATAAGGCAAATACAAGCATTGGGATTGTCTCATAGTCATGGTCTCCTTTCTCCCCTTGCAAGAGGAAGGAGTGGGGTTGCTTCTATTAACCTGAACGGAAATAGAACGGGCGCTCCCGTTACATGCTTACCTGCCTCGATCGCCTGGTCCAGCTTGTAACAGCACGTCCGCTCCCTGCCCGTGGAAAGAGAGCCAGGATGGGGAGAAAGAAGAGAGGCCAGTCACTCAACATTCATTCTCCCAATCACAACCGTACAACATAGGCGAGATGCAACCTGTCCCATTAGTGGAGCTGGATAAGCTACACAACTTGTTGAGCAGCCACCACAGGACCCAAGGAAAAAGTGTCCAAGGACTTGTGTGCAACATCCCGGAGGTAGAAGGAGGTGAAGGTAGTCTGTTGGGACCACACACCCGCCTTCAGCACCTGTGGTACCGACATATTCTTCCGGAATGCGAGGGACGGACAATGCTGCAGACCTCGTGAGCTCTCGGACGAAGCGTACCAGTGTCGTCTTCTCCTGCAGCAGAGTAAGCTCTCCTTATCGTCTCACGAAGCCAGAAAGAGATGGTATTCTTGGACACTTCTTTCTTGGTCGAGCCAGTGCTAACAAAGAGTCGTCGACACTCAGGCCGGAGGTGCCGAGTCTTCTTCAGATAGCACCGCAGCACCCTAACAGGACACAGTTGCATCTCGTCTGGATCATTACCTACAAAGTCCTCTAGGGAGGGGATCGTGAAAGACTCGAACCATGCGGCAGGGACCGAAGAGTTCTGAGTATTCGCTACGAAATCCGGGATGAAATCAAGCATAACTGATCCCCATCCCCTCGAGTGTTTAACATCAAAGGCAAGTCTGTGAAGCTCGCCAATTCTCTTCGCCGATGCCAGGGCAAGCAAGAAGACGGTCTTGAGGGTCAGATCCCTGTCTGACGACTCTCTTAAAGGCTCATACGGTGCACGAGTCAGGCTCCTTAAGACGAGAGTCACATCCCACGCAGGGGGCCTGAGATCCCTGGGTGGGCAAGACCGTTCGAAGCTTCTCATGAGTAGAGAAATCTCGAAAGAGGAGATTTCTACTCCTTTCAGCCGTAAGACTAGGCCGAGTGCGGTGCGGTAGCCTTTTACAGCTGAAACGGAGAGAAGCTTCTCTCGGCGAAGAAAGACGAGGAAGTCTGCGACCTGCTGAATAGTAGCTCCGATCAGAGAAGGTTGGGCCAGGGGGGGAACTCTCTCGGTGCCTCGGAGAGGAGAGCTACCAGGTCCGGGTACCAAACGGCCTGGGGCCATTTGGGTGCCACCAGAGTCATTCTGGGATTCGGGGTGATCATCACTCGGCTCATCACTCGGTTGATCACTCAGCGAATCAGGCAGAATGGGGGAAAGGCGTAAGCGTCGAGGTTGTCCCACGGGTGTTGGAACGCATCCTCCACAGCGGCCCATGGGTCCGGCACGACAGAACAGAAGACCTGGAGTTTTCTGTTGTGCCGGGTGGCGAACAGATCGATGGCTGGACGCCCCAACAGGTTGAACAGCCTTTCCACTACCTCCGAGTGGAGGGACCATTCGGTCCCTACCACCTGGCTCTGGCGGCTGAGCTTGTCTGCTAGGACATTCCTCTTGCCTGGAATGTACCTAGCTGACAGCTCTACCGAGTGAGCCACGGCCCACTCATGCACCTGCATCGTCAACTGATGAAGCTGGTGGGACACCAGTCCCCCCTGCTTGTTGACGTATGCCACTACCGTGGTATTGTCGCTCATCAGTACAACGGAGTGTCCCATCACTTGATCCCGGAACTCCTGGAGGGCCAGGAAGGCCGCCTTGAGCTCCAGGATGTTGATGTGAAGGTGCTTGTTGTCTCGGTGCCACACTCCCTAAGTCAGCAACTCCTCCATCCCTCGGTCGATGCGTCAGAGAACAGAAGCATGTCCGGAGGGGGGGTATGCAGGGATACTCCTATCAAGAGGTTCCTGTCGTCTAACCACCAGTGAAGGTCCTCTCTCACCTCCTCGGAAAGAGGAATGAGGAAGGACGGGGGTCTTGGGACTGGGACCAATACTCCTTTAGTCTCCACTGGAGAGACCGCAGGTGAAGAAGCCCGTGAGGTACTAGCTTCTCCAACGACGACAGGTAACCAATGACGACTTGCCATTGCCGAGCTGGTTGCTCCTGCCATGACATGAACAACTGTGCTGCCTGCCTGAACTTGCTGATACGAGAGTCCGAGGGAAAGACTTTCGCTGCCGCCATATCTATCAGCATGCCCAGGTACTTCGTCCTCTGCTTGGGGGTGAGATCTGACTTCTCCAGATTTACCATGATCCCTAGATCCCGGCAAAACTCGAGGAGATGATCCCTGTCCTGTAGCAACTGTGAGCAAGAGCTCGCCAGGACTAGCCAGTCGTCGAGATACCTCAGTAGACGTATCTGTTACTAACCCATGAGTTCGTATTTATACATATATTTATATATGTTGTTTGTTTTCCTGAATTGGTATTATCTGCCTTTAAGGGTTTATTTGTTGTCACTTGTCAACGATAGTTTAGTCACTCGTCAACGATAGTTGGTTGTTTATCAGTTGTTGACATCCGTATATTTGTTGCTGCAGTGGTTACTTAGCTACTTTACTTTCATAATCATGGCAGTTTAACCCTTTTGACTAATTGTTCATTGATGGCCGAAAAAGGGGGGGGTGGTCGATCATACGTATTCGTACGCATGACCATCATTGTATTTTGTGTGCGTTTTTCCAGTATGGCGCTCTCCTTAAGTTTGGCTGGGGTCTTTTCATCTTACGTTTTCCCTCTCCCTGTTTCGGCTTTTCGGGTAGGCTAATAAGCCTCTTGGTTAAGCTGGAATAGCGAGGGATGTCGCGTAGCCTACCCTAGTTCTGTCATTTCTTAAGGTTAGTTTCCAGCTTCTGGTTATGTCGACACACCCTTACCCCTCCCCCCACCCAAATGCTCCCTCTCCCCTTGATTCGTTTTCAATCTAGTTAACTTATCAAGGCTTGGGAGCATTTCTATCACCCAGCCTATAGCCTGTGTCCCCTTCCTCTGCATTGTTTGGCCTGCCCATGGTACGGTCTCTGACCTTACCAGGCTTTACCCTTCTAAGGGCTGTTGGTGGCAGGGGTGCTTCCCCTCTCCCGTCCACCATCTTTTGGCCTTCTTTGGCCCCCCCCTCCTTCTGACCATGGAGGTTGTTCCTCCCCCTCTCCTGCTTCTCTCGCTCGCTGGGTAGCTATCTCAGCCAGCGAGTGGACATGAGGGCCCGAGCGCCGGGCGCCGGGCGCCGGTGTGCGATCCCACTCTCTGGTCGCTTCTTTACGGTTCTTCCTCCTGGTCTGTTCATCCCTCCCTTCCTTACGTCAGGCCTCTTTTCCTCCGGCGTGTCTTCTTATTAGATGGCACCCGGTTTGGATGTACTCTCGAGGCCAGTTAGTGTTTTCCACCTGACTGTCTTCGTGTCCGGGCCTTTGACGTTTCCCTTCTTTTAGCTAACTACTGTCCGCTATACTGTTATCCGGGCGCATTCCTTGCTTCCCGCTCCGGCCCATTCTAGTGTTTACGGTCACATACCACCGTTATCGCTAGTCTCAGAATTTGATTCTCTTGTTGCGGGAATGCGCCTACTCGGACAGTTTTAACCTTCCCATTATGTTTTGTATCCGTCACATACTTTTAAGGCATGTTACTCTGGCTAGTTCCGGTGTGTTTGTTATGTTTTATTATGTAATTTATGTATGAGGTTTTATTTTAGTCCGGTTTCCTTCCGGGTCATTCGGGCAGGTTTCACGGTTCTATTATACTAACGTGTTGCTCCGGCACACTACTCCGGCACCTTACACGGTGTACTCATAATCTCATACTTTTACAGGTGGTGCGCTGCCAAGAACAGGGGTGCTCCGCAGCCCTGCATCAGGCCAGCGGCCACGAAGTTTGTAGATCCCACTCCGGTTGTGCGGTCCACATAGGGGATCTCATAGTTTGGCACCCTGACGGATGTGATGTTTGCTACGCTCTTTACGAGCAATCTATCGATGATTCGGTAGGTCTGTCATGCATCTTTCTTTTTCAGCCAAACTGTATTTTATATGAATTACCTATTTTCTCCCCTTCGGTAAACCGCAATAATGTTATTCTTCCAGCAGGCTGACCGCAAGTCTCACGATGCTTCGCTCCAGGCCCTTAAAGTCTGGGTCAGCGGCTTCGGACGCAACGTAGGGGCTGGCAACCCCTACATACTCTCGAAGGACATCTGCAATGTCCTTTTTCCCGGCGCCTGGATCACAGCATCGGTCGCCGACGATGTTGCTGCTCCGTTGATTGCCAGGATTCGGGAGTTGACCCAGCCCTCTCCAGACGGTTCGGCCTTGAGCGGAGGTGTTTCCGAAGACGCGGCGGATCTTGACCTCGGCCTTGAATCTCCGAACATTGTCCCGGAGCATCAAGCAGGTAAGGGGGTAAGTGAGGCAGGTTCTTCCCTGTTTAGCTCTTCTTCTTCTACCATTTCCTCCTTCAAAGGTTTCACTAAATCCTCATACCTTACGGACGGTTCTAGATCTACCGTCCCTAAGGTAAAGTCTGTAAAGAAAAAGACTTTAACAACTCTAGCAGGTCGATCTGAGGTTCCCTCGGCGGCGGCACGGGCGGCAAGCCCCGTTCCGTCAACGAGTACGGCCTCCCCCTCCGGGAAGCAAGCAGGGTCACAGTCACGGAAGGTGGTTCCCCCTCCTCCTACCTTCGATACGGACTCTTTCGTCGAGCTTCTTCTTGAGAGGATCGACGCGAGAGTCGACAACAAGCTTTCTGGACTTTCCGATTTGGTACAATCTCTTTCGGATAAGGTAGACTCACAGCAGGAATTAATCCAAGGACTTGCCGATAGCAGACCTCGCTCAAAATCCCATTCTGTTCCTGACCCCTCCACTCTCCTCCCTTCGACCTGGGAATCCTTGGCGTCTTGCCCTTTATGCTCCCGAGCACGAAGGTACTCTTACCATAAGGGTTTGGGCACAAGGAGACTGGAGGAACTAGAATTCCATCCTCCGGACCTGACATCTCCATTCACAGGTTTTGCCAGGCTGAAGGAGGAGGTTTGGAATAGGTCTGATAAAGTCCCTAAGGAGACCGTTATCTATCCTAGGGACCAAGCCCAGTGTCTTTGATGAGGGCATTCTACGGAGTGGCAAGCGGAGAACACTAGGCTCACACCAGCCAAGGGAGTGTTCACTATGTTCACTTTAGGTGATATTCTCCTTCCTCCTTGTACTTCGAAAGTGGCCTCTCTGACTAGTCAGGCTTGCTTAGAAGGTAAACCCCTTCCTCATCTCCGGGAGACGGACCCAACATCTCTCATCTTTCCCGGAGGCACCGAGTTCTGGAAGGGAGCCCCAAATACGTTTACGGTGTCTCGTCTTGACCCAGACTGCGCTTCTGACCTGTTCAGTGAGCAGCTCCCTAAGATCCCGGAGTCGCTCCTGAAGATGGAAGCTGAAAGTAAGGATAGGCTCGCCAGGTCCTTGAACTCCCTGACTTTGGCAGAAGCAACTTCTTTGGTCTACAGGGAAGATTCTTTGTTCCAGGTCTTGACAAAATCTCTCTTGGCGAGTTTTCAACAAGACCTGTTTGACTTTATAACAGCTCGGCTGGCCTGCCGGAAGCATATCTTTTCAGCAGCCACAATTCGACATGAACCAAATAAGCTTCTGAAGAGTTCTATCTGGGGAGCTAATCTTTTCCCCCAAGAAGAAGTTGACGCAGTCTTATCTGAGGCGGCTAGGGTCAATCAGAGTCTCCGTTCTCGTTGGGGTCTGCCCTATAAACAGAAGCAGTCAGATCTTGCCGGGCCTTCCCCAAAGTCCGGCAAGAAATTTAAGCAATTCAAATGCCTCCCGGCTCAGTCTTTTGTCCAGGCTGTCCAAGTTCCCTTACATGAACAACCATCAACCTCTTCCTCCCAGCCTCCGCCTCAGTATGTTCTGGTTCAGCCGGCACATCAGTCTCTTGCTGCCCCCTCCTACATCTCCTCCCCGGCTTTCAATGCTTCATATGAAAGCCAGGGGAAATTCGCTCTGGGCAGTCAACCAGAGGCAACAGGCCCCGAGGCTATTTTAGAGGAAGGGGAGCCCCGCTCCTCCCAGGAACAGAGGAAGTCGAGGCTCCAGAGGAAGGAAGCAAACACCAGACCAATGACATACCTCCAGTGGGCGGGAGGCTGTACCATTTTCGGGCCCGGTGGACCTTCTGTCCTTGGGCTCAGAGTATAGTTTCCAAGGGCCTAGGGTGGAGTTGGATCGACGGTCCCCCTCCACCAGTCAGGTTTTACCAGGCACCGACCAAGGATCTCGAGGACTTTGTGAAGGATCTATTACAGAAACAGGCCATCAGAAAAGTGAGGACACTGAAGTTCCAAGGCAGGCTCTTCAGTGTTCCCAAGAAGGGTTCCGACAAGCGGAGAGTAATTCTGGACTTGTCCCGTCTGAATTCCTACATTCATTGCGACAAGTTTCGGATGCTTACAGTCTCCCAAGTTTGGACCCTACTGCCCCGTGGAGCTGTAACCACCTCTTTAGATCTTTCCGACGCCTATTATCACGTCCTGGTTGCAAGAAGGTTCTCCCCCTTTCTGGGGTTCAGGCTCGGAAGGCAGGCATACTCTTTCAAGATGATGCCTTTCGGCCTCAACGTAGCCCCAAGGATTTTCACCAAGTTGACAGACACGGTCGTGCAACAACTCCGGTCTCAAGGGATAGCGCTGGCTGCGTATCTAGACGACTGGATCATTTGGGCATCCAGCGTCGAGGAATGCCGGAGGGTTACAACCGTTGTGGTCAGCTTTCTGGAATCTCTGGGCTTCCGTGTAAACAGGGAGAAGTCCCGCCTGGTTCCGAGCAGTTGTTTTCAGTGGCTAGGAATCCAGTGGGATCTGAATTCTCACAATCTCTCTCTTTCACCAACCAAGAGGAAAGAGATAGCCAGAGCAACCAGGCAGTTTCTCAAGTCCAAACGAGCCTCTCGACGGGCCCAAGAAAGAGTCTTGGGCTCCCTTCAGTTCGCTTCAGTGACAGATCTGTTGCTGAAGACAAAACTGAAAGATATAAACAGAGTATGGCGAAGTCGAGCAAATATCAGGCTCAGAGACAAGGTGTCTCTGATTCCTCCCATCTTGAAGAAGAGACTCCGGCCTTGGTCAACTGTCAAGGGCCTGTCCAAGTCAGTTCCCCTTCAGTTTCCTCCTCCGGCGTTGGTTACCCACACAGACGCCTCCCTAAGCGGGTGGGGAGGTTATTCTCAACACCAAGAAGTGCAGGGGACTTGGTCCACCATGTTCCATGAGTTCCATATAAACGTTCTGGAGGCCATGGCGGTTTTCCTTACCTTAAAAAGCTCCTTCCTCCCAAGAAGATTCATATAAGGCTGGTTCTGGACAGCGCCACAATAGTCCACTGCATAAACAGGGGTTCAAAATCCAGCCGGATCAACCAGGTAATGATTGCACTTTTCTCTCTGGCGTGCAAGAACAAGTGGCATCTGTCTGCCACTCATCTTGCAGGGGTCCGGAATGTCGTGGCGGATTCTCTATCGAGGATGACTCCCCTCGAGTCGGAGTGGTCCCTAGACAGGGACTCCTTCAATTGGATCTGCGACCAAGTTCCGGGCCTGGAGGTAGATTTGTTTGCAACCAAGCTCAACAACAAACTCCCTCATTATGTGGCTCCCAACCTGGACCCTCAAGCTCTCTCCATGGACGCAATGTCATTGGATTGGAACAGGTGGAAGAAGATTTATCTGTTCCCTCCGGTAAACTTGTTGTTAAAGGTCCTTCACAAACTCAGGACATTCAAGGGTCAAGTAGCTCTAGTGGCTCCCTACTGGCCAAAGAGCAACTGGTTTCCACTTCTGCTGGAACTGAAACTTCGCCACATCCAAATTCCCAGTCCAAAACTGACACAGGTAGTACAAACTCAGACTGTGTCAGCTTCCTCAAGAATTCAAAATGCCCTGGCTTTGTGGACTTTATGAAATTTGCGGCTCAGAGGGATGCTAATGTTGATCCTATTAATACCATGTTCTTGGAATCAGATAAGCAGGTCTCTACTCTACGGCAGTACGACTCAGCAGTTAAGAAGCTAGCACTCTTTTTGAAGGAATCTGATGCTACAGTAATGACCACAAATTTGGCAATCTCCTTTTTTAGGTCACTGTTTGAGAAGGGTTTAGCCTCCAGTACTGTTACTACAGTCAAGTCGGCTTTACGGAAAGTATTTTTGTGCGGTTTCAAAATTGACCTCACAGATCCTTACTTTTCTTCCATCCCTAAGGCCTGTGCACGGCTGAGACTAGTAATCCGTCCACATACGGTTTCCTGGTTTTTGAATGACGTGTTGAAATTAGCTTCAGGTATCGACAATCAGTCTTGTTCCTACCTTTCCTTGTTGAGAAAAACGTTGTTCTTAGTCAGCCTAGCTTCGGGTGCTAGAATTTCAGAGCTGTCTGCACTCTCTAGGGAAACCAACCATGTTGACTTCCTTCCATAAGGGGAGGTTTTGCTGATTCCTCACCCTAAATTCCTAGCCAAAAATGAAGATCCATAAAATAGGTGGTCGCCTTGGAAAATTCTCCCCTCCCTCAAGACCTGTCCCTATGTCCAGTTCATACATTGAGGGCTTATTTAGACAGGTCCTCTCACGTCTCATCTGGGCCTCTCTTTATCAGAGAAGGGGGGTAATATCTCTATGCCTGCTATTAGACAACAGATCCTATACTTCATCAAACAGGCTAATCCTGACTCAGTCCCAAGAGTTCATGATATTAGGGCCGTGGCCACCTCCATTAACTACTTCCATTACATGAATTTCACGGATCTTACCAAGTACACTGGTTGGAAGTCACCCTTAGTTTTCAAACGGCACTATTTGAAATCTTTAGAAGCCCTTAAATTCTCAACAGTCGCGGCAGGGAACGTTGTCCCTCCCTCTAAAACCCTTTCTGATTCCTAGTCAATTCTTCCTCCACTGCCTCAGTTATCCCCTTACAGTCATTTCAGTCAGGCATGCCTTGATCTTGTACCCTGACCGTGTTATCTGTATTTTTGTCCAAGTGACACATTTATGTTATAATGTTTACAGTTTTGTATAATTAATTTGTTTAAGTATATTTTTACATTGTCATGTTAATTTTAAGCTCCCACCAGTTCCAATTGTACATTACTTGTTATTATTGCTAGCAATTAAATTGTTCGGTGGACCTTTGGTCTTCTGTTCCCCTTACATTTTGTTATCTATTACTGTATAAGAATGATATTTATTTCTCTGTTAATTTTTCACCGGCTGACACAGGACCCGATCCAGAAAAGGGATTTTGACAAAGGAAAAATCTATTTCTGGAGAGGGGACCGTGTCACCCGGTGACCCACCCCTATCGTGTGTTGTCTCTCCCCCATAGTAAACATCATTCTAGTGGGGTGGTGCTTTCATGGAATGTGGCTAGCGGTGATTTGTGTACAATCCGCGAGTGGTGCATGGGTTTGTAACGGCACCTCTCGGTGGGACTTTTGACTTTGGGATCTCTATAGGATAAGGTTCCGTGTTTATATAGTTCACCCTTTTCCATACACGACTCCATCTAATGGAGCTCGCTCTGGGGGTAGTAACTCCAGCGTTTCATTTAGCTTTCTCTGGTATCTAGCAACGGAATTACCTAGAAATAGTGCTGAATGGACTTTTTCACCGGGTGACACGGTCCCCTCTCCAGAAATAGATTTTTCCTTTGTCAAAATCCCTTTATTAATATTTATTATTCTCGTTTAGTTGTTCTCTCGTATAATTGGCTGGTTAAGACTGATACTTATTTCTCCTCTTTGGTGGTTGGTTGATGGGCAACCGAGTTGATGAGTGGCCTGGAACTGCAGTCGGATGGCGAAGTCACCTACTTACTCCCGTGAAGAGAACCTGACTGGATTTGAAAGAAGTCACCTACTTACTCCCGTGAGGAGAACTTGACTGGATTTGAGAGAAGTCACCTCTTACTCCCGTGATACGAGAAACTTGACTTGGATTTGTATCTTGGGCGCATGATCAAACTTTGAAGGCTGTAATTTTGGTGGATCCTCGTGGTGGCCCCGAACTGGATCCTGCCCTTGCTGGAAGTTGTTCCTGAGTTTTCCCTGATTATGAAGGTGGCTTCCCGTCGTAATTGCCATACGACGTAAGAACATCCCGACAGAACTCTCTATCGAACTACCGAAGACCTAGTAATAGAAGATCTTGGACCTATCCATCGTCATCCAGATACCCGAAGACCATGTGACAGAAGATCCTGGACCCATCCATCGTCATCAGGATACCTTATCTATCTAAGGTCCTGTATCGTCATACCAGCCAAAGTTAATTATTATTATTATTATTATTATTATTATTATAATTTATTTTTATAGTTATTTATTCTTATTATCCCAATTGAACCCATAAAATCCGTTCAACATCTTTGGGTTTTAAATTAAATAATTTTTGTTACTGCCTTCGAGGCTGATACATAACAAATGGCATCCCCAGCGGGATTATCCAGTGCTCTTCAGGTTTGAGGTGAAGGATAGAATTTAGGAGTTAGGGTTTGGTATTTTTTGTTTTTCCATCTTGTTCTTTTTAAAAAATGGCAGTTCTAACCAGTATCGAAGATGTACAACCATTTAAAAATAGGGAAACGTTGGAGGCTGACACTGAATCATTAAAGAAAGATGAACTTTTATTAATAGCAGAATATGGTGGGCTAGATGTAAGTAGAGCTGATAGGAAGCAAGTAATCAAGTCGGTGGTTATGAAATATCTTTGTTTAGAGGCAGATTCTATTGATGAGGATAAACCAGTTCCAGATAGGAAGGATGAAGATCCTAAGCCAGTTCAAAGTAGGAGAGGTAGTAGAGGTAGCCTTCAGTAGCCTTGTGGAGGGTGATAATGTTGATGATGATGATGAGGTCAGTGAGACTGGTAAAGATAGGGATGAAATAACTAAATTACAATTGCAGATTAAGTTGAAGCAATTAGAAAATGAGGCTAAGGAGAAAGATAGAGAGGATAGAGAAAAGGAAAGGAAACATGAGGAGAGACAGAGAGAGCACAAACTTAAACTAGCTCAATTGAAGTTTGGAGGTAGGAATAAATATAGAAGTGATGAGTCTTTTGATTTGATCCACAATATTAAGTTAGTGCCTAAATTTAGTGAGAGAGAAGTCAGTAAGTTTTTTGCCAGCTTTGAAAAGGTGGCAAAACAGATGAAGTGGGCCATGAAAAACTGGACTATAATGTTGCAGGTAGTGTTAGTTGGGAAGGCCCAGGCAGCATATTCAGCTTTGTCAGTTGAGGATAGCTCTAATTATGAATTAGTGAAAGATGTTATTTTGAAAGCATATGCATTAGTGCCTGAGGCCTATAGGCAGAAGTTTAGGGAGTTAAAGAAAGCAAGTAATGAGACTTATTCAGAGTTTGCTAGATGCAAAGAAAGGTTATTTGAAGACTGGTGTAATTCTAGGAAAGTAGGAAATATGCAGGATATGAGGAGCTAATTTTGTTGGAGGAGTTTAAAAACTGTGTACCAAAAGATTTAAAAGCTCATTTAGAGGAAACTCAAGTAGAAACATTAAAAGTAGCCGCTAAAACCTCAGATGAATAAAGTTTGACCCATAAGAAAGTGTATGAAGGGGAGACAAGAGTTGAGGCAGGAAAAAGTAACATGTCCCTTCCTAGACATTTTAAGCCTTCGTCTCCTCGTAGAAATTTTAAACCTCCCTCTCCCAATAGTTCTAATTTTTATAGGAGAAGTAACCTACCCCTAGGAGATAGTAAGTTATGGGTGTGGTATGAAGGGTCACGTTATGGCTAGGTGTTATAAGTTAAAAAGGTAATCCTCCTAGTAAGAAAACGATGTTAGTTGGGGCAGATAAAGATGGTATTAAGCTTAGAAAAGCGAGAGAGATAAAGGATAGGGAGTTATTGAAGGATTTATTCCTTATGTATCCCATGGTACAGTAGATTTTATGAATAAGCCAGGTAGTGAGGAGGAAGTAGTAATTTTAAGGGATACTGGTGCAGCTCAGACATTATTGTTAGAATCTGTGGTACCCCCAGGTGTTGAGATTTGTGAAAATGAAGTAGTATTATTAGGTGGCTTTCCTGATAGTGTTGTGTCTTGCCCATTGATTACTGTTAAAATGATATTTTAATAATAAAATAAAGTTTGTTCATACTTACCTGGCAGATATATATATAGCTGTATTCTCCGAAGTCCGACAGAATTTCAAAAAACTCACGTCACACGCAGTGGGGCCAGGTGGTTAGTACCCATTCCCGCCGCTGGGAGGCGGGTATCAGGAACCATTCCCGTTTTCTATTCAGATTTTCTAGTGCCACTGTCTCCTGAGGGGAGGAGGGTGGGCACTATGATTATATATATCTGCCAGGTAAGTATGAACAAACTTTATTTTATTATTAAAATATCATTTTGTTCATGAGACTTACCTGTCAGATATATATATAGCTGAATCCCACCATTGGAGGTGGGAAGAGACAGAATACGATTTAGGAAACAAATATATGTAGGCGATTGACGCCTTGGTTCCTTACCTGTTAGCATAGCTGACTTCGTGATACTGTCACCCAAGCCTGCTTCTGCTTTACTAGAGTCTCCAGCAAGGTAGTGACCTATATAGCTGGTGAGATCTAGATGATCTGTCCACGGGGGCGTGACCACAATGGGACTAGATCATAAGACCATACTGTGAGGGCAAAAGGAGCAACAACCAACCACCTGACTGAGCCTATCTAAGTAATAAAACTTAGTATAAGCTAAAGACTGGGACGTCTACCTCCGGTGGCTAACCCAACAACCATAAAAACACAACATCAAAATTAAAAAATACTTCCTAACCTCTAAGGGATAGGAAGAGTATTGCTCTCTGCCCCCAAGCATGCAGAAACGTATGGTCCTAGCGAGTAGCAGTTTTCGTATGTCGTCTTCACGTCCCGCAAGAAATGTGAAGCGAACACCGAATTGAGTGCAAGCCAGAAGGTGGTACCCAGAAGATCACTAAGGGACATGTTCTTCTGGAAAGCCACCGAGGTCACGATAGCTCTCACTAAGTGAGCCTTGACTTTCAGGAGTCTCATGTCGCTGTCTTGGCAGGTAGAATGAGCCTCCCTGAACGTATTTCTTAAAAAGAATGTCAGAGCATTCTTGGACATCGGAAAGTCCGGCCTTTGACAGAACACCACAAATTGTCCGACGGGCCTCGGCCTCCTTTCGTCCTATCTAAGAAGAAATTGAGAGCCCTGACAGGGTACAGGACTCTCTCTTATTCTTGCCCAAGAATTTCTGCTATATCCTTGATCCCAAAACTCTTGGGCCAAGGGGTAGAAGGGTTCTCGTTCTTGGCGAGAAACATAGGGCTAAGGGAGCATAAGGCCTTATGCCCTCTAAAGTCTATGTGCTTGTTGATGGCTTGAACTTCACTAACTCTCTTCGTTGTCGCCAGAGCAGTTAGGAAAAAAGCCTTCCTTGTCACATTCCTGGGCGATGCCGAATGAAGAGGCTCGAATGTAACCAACTTCAAAAATTCTAGGACGATATCCAGGTTCTAGGAAGGCGTCCACGGATGAGGTACCTTAGAAGTCTCAAAGGACCTCAAGAGATCGTGAAGATCCTTATTGTCGGTTAAGTCTAAAACTCTATGTCTGAAGACTGCCGAGAGCACATTTCAACGTCCTTTAATTGTCGAGACTGCCAGCTTTTCCTTCTCCCCAAGATGAAGAAGGAAGTCTGCTATCTGCGGCACAGAGATCGAGGTTGAGGAAAATCCCCTTGCTTCTGCACCCTTTCCTGAAATTGGCCCACTAAGATTGGTACACCAAATTGGAGGAGGGTCTCCTGGCGCCGGCGATAGCCCTTGCCACGGCTCATGAAAAACCCTCGCTCTCGCCAACCGTGATAGTCTGAACGCAGTCAGACTCAGAGCGGGGAGGTTTTGTGGTACCTTTCGAAGTGGGGCTGTCTGAGCAGATCGGTTCTAAGGGGAAGCGCTCTTGGGAAGTCCACCAGGAAGGTCATGACCTCTGTGAACCACCCTGCCGCTGGCCAAAAGGGGGCGATCAACATCATTGGCGTCCCTTCCGGCGCTGCGAACTTCCTGATGACCTCCCCCAGAATCTTGAAGGGAGGAAAGGCATAAAGATCAATCCCTTCAATCCCAGACGAGGGCATCTACCGCTACTGCTCCTGGATCTAGTACGGGAGAGCAGTATAGAGGAAGCCTCCTTGTCCTGGATGTCGTGAAGAGATCCACCAAGGGACGTCCTCATAATCTCCACAGCTCCTGACACACCTCCTCATGAAGGGTCCACTCGGTCGGCAGAAGATGACGTTGCCGACTGAGAAGGTCCTCGTGGACATTCTCCACTCCTGCCACGAACCTCGTAAGGATCGTGATACCCCGAGCATGCGCCCAAAGCAGGAAATCCTACGCCAGTACAAACAGGGACCGGGAGAGAGTTCCTCCCTCTTTCTTGAGGTATGCCAGGGCTGTGGTGTTGTCTGAGAGAGTTGTCTAGAGAGAGAGAGAGAGAGAGAGAGAGAGAGAGAGAGAGAGAGAGAGAGAGAGAGAGAGAGAGAGAGAGAATACATGGTTTGGGACAAGGGAGTGTGTTAGTATGGGAGGAGGTACAATTAAAAATTCAGTTAGGGGGATTTGAAATAATACATAATTTTGTAGTCATGGATGAGAATGATATGCCAACATGTTTTTTTATTAGGAATTGATTTTATGAGAATGCATGATATAAGTGTGGATGTCGGGAGGGGAATTTTAGGAAAGGGCGGCAGGGAAATAACGAAGGTTAAAGGAGGGGATGTGTCTAAAACTAGTTTTGTAGGTATGGTAGATATTGCAAGGAGTGAAAATGATTTGTTGAGTGAAGAGGAAATTAAGAAGATGCAAAATCAGTGCATGAAAATAAATATGTTAAGAGAGTGTGTGTTAGGGGGTGTAAGAGTAGGAAGTTGGCCGTCTGAGTTAGAAGTGTATAAGCGAAGTGCTAAGAGATTTGTTGTATGTAAAGGTATAGTTTATTTTTCGCATCAGGAAGGGATATGGGATGGGGAAGTGTATGTGCCAGTATTTTCGGAAGACGTAGCCGTGGGTATGTGTTTATTGGTGCATAATAGGTTTGGGCATCTGGGGAAAAATAAATTATGGGAATGTATGAGAGAGAGATTGTATGTGCCTGGATTGAGTAAAATTTGTGCGGATGTAGCGATTACGTGTGCGGACTGTCAGAAGGGTAAGTATCAAAGTGTGCATGTGAATCCACCTGTGTTGCGATTGCAGATGAAAGAGTTATTTGAGATGGTTGTGATTGATTGTGTGTCGTTGCCTGTGACTGCTAGAGGACATGTGGGAATGGTTGTAATGGTAGATCATTTGAGTAAGTTTGCATATCTGGTAGCAATTCGGAACAAAAAGAGTGAGACTGTAGCGAGAATGGTGGGTCAAGTGATGTTGCCAATGTGTGTGTGCAAGCCGACGCGAATGTTGAGTGACAATGGGCCTGAATTTGTTGGATGGGAGTTTGAACAAATGTTGCGTGATTGGGGCATAGAACATGTGTACTCGCGCGTATATGCCCAGTGCGAATGGATTGGCGGAACGAACGGTGAGAACGTTGACAGAGATATTACGTATGATGAGTAAATGTAATAATGATTGGGATGTAAACGTTGGGCGAGCGTTGTGGGTATACAACGCCACCGTGCATAAGGGTATTGGTATGTCTCCGTGTAAATATGTGTTAAATTTTGAAAAGATAGTGAGACCGAGATTGGGTCTATCTGAGAATGATAGGGAGGTATGGAAGAAGGCACATGAAAGGTTTGAAAGTTACAAGGTGGGCGAGAAAGTGTTGAAAGAAGTAATCGAGAAAGGGCGGTTGAATGTAAATAAAGTGCGTGGAAAATTTGAGGGTCCGTATGAGGTGTTGGAAGTTGGTCCCAGTGGGCTTAGTTATGTTGTAGGGGAAGTATGTGTAGATGGTAGTGTGAGAAAAATGCGGCGCATCACAACCAATTGCGTAGATGGAAGGATGTACTGGAATATGTGAGAGAGAATGGGGTGTATAAATGGTTGAAATCGAATGTGGGTGAACCAAGTATGCATGAGAGCTTGTGTATGGAGGATCAGCAATTTGTTTTGATAGAGTATGGTAAAAAACGTAAGAAAGGGAAGAACGTAAAGTAAACTGAATGGTCGTAAGTTGTGTGATAGGGTGTGAGTGCCAAAGTGGAAATGAGTGATAAAGCGTGTAATACGGATGAATGGGATGGTATGGATAGAACGTTATAGCATATGCGGGTTTGATACAACTGAGTTGACTGAACGTGTAGGGGTTGGTGAGCGGTTGGAGGTGAGCGAAAGTGTAAGAGTAAGAGAGCGTAGCAGTGATAGACAGTGATTGAAAGCATGAATGAATCGTTGCAAGAATTGGAAAGGTCAATGAGCGAATGGGATGGGTTAGTTGAAGAATTGGGGAAGGTATTTGGGAACGAGTTAGAGGGTATAGATGAGATTGTGGATGAAATTGAGAGTGGTAGTAGTGAAGAAGATAGCGTGAATCTGAGAGAGAATGGAGGAGAAAATGTAAATCTGAATGTTGCTGGAAGAGAGAGCGAGTCTGAGAGAATGATTGCGTGCCCGCGAACGCGATCTAGAGGACCTGCTAGTGAGCATCTGTGGGTGTTGCGTAAGGCGATTTGAAAGGGGTGTGAAAGGTGTTGGTTGGGAAATGCTAAAAGGGGAGAAATATAGAGGATGAAGAAATTTGTTTTATTTAGCATTTCCCAACGTTTTGTGAGAGAGAGAGAGAGAGAGAGAGAGAGAGAGAGAGAGAGAGAGAGAGAGAGAGAGAGAGAGAGAGAGAGTGTAATTGTCGTTGTGAGTGGTTCGGTTGTTGGAGTTGGTTTTACGGCTGTCTCTCTGTCTGTCGGTCTGTCGGGAGTTTTTCGTTTTTTGGGGAAGTCTTGGGCAGTTGAGGTCCAACCTTGAAAGTGAACGGGGAGTTCGTCTGTTTTTTTGGGACCACATTAATGGTTCATGTGTCTCTTCTTTTTTTTTGTTGGTTCGTTGTTGGTGGAGGGTCGGTTTAAGTTTTTTGTTTCGTGGGTGTGTGCTGTGATTGGCGACCGTGGACCTTATCCATCTCCAGCAACCGAAGATCAGGGTGAGTGTTGCGTGTTGTGTTGTTTGTGGGTGTGAAGTCCGCCACACTAGTTTACCTGTATCACTCGGCCTGAAGCTTGGCTCTCGAAGAAAAAGCAGGGCCAGCAGAATCGCTCTAATCTCTTTGAGATTGATGTGCCAGGACACCTGTTCCCCTCTCCAGGTGCCTGACACTTCCTTCCCCCCTAGTGTTGCTCCTCATCCCTCCCTGGACACGTCGGAAAACAACACTAGATCGGGGCTCTGAAGGTGTAGAGAAAACCTCTTCTGCCAACTTTGAGGGGACGAGCCACCATCTCAGGAGATCCTTGACTACGGGAGAGATCCTCAGGGACTCCTTTAGATCCTCCTAGTTTATCTAGTTTTCCGCCAGGAAAAAAACTGGAGGGTCTGAGATGCAGTCTTCCCAGGGAAACCAACTTCTCCAGCGAGAAATGGTCCCCAGCAAACTCAACCATTCCCTCACCGGGCATGTTTCCTTCCCCAGGTAGGATGGGACTTTTCCAAAGCATTGCTGCCGTTCCTGGGACGGAAAAGCTTGAAAAGCCACTGAATCCATCTGAATCCCCAGAACACTATGGACTGCGTTGGGATCAGATGGGACTTGTCTACGTTTACTAAAAGTCCTAGGGACTTCGTCAACTTCAAAGTCGATTTCAGGTCCTCCAGACATTTTGACTGTGAAGAGGCTCGAAAGAGCCAATCGTTCAGGTAAAGCGAGATTCGTATGCCCGCTAAGTGAAGCCATCTCGCCCCATTCTTCATGAAGATCGTGAAGATCATAGGGGCTGTGCTTATCCCGAAGCAAAGAGCTCTGAATTGGAACACTCGTCCCCGATACAAACCTCAGGAACTTCCTCGACTGGGGATGTATGGGGACGTGAAAGAAAGGTGTCCCGAAGGTCCAGCGAGACAACCAATCTCCTGGTCTAAATGCTCCTAGAACAGACTAGGACGTCTCCATCGTGAACTTCCCCTTATTCCATGAAGTGGTTCAGTCCGCTGACATCTAGGACTGATCTCCATCCTTCCGACTGCTTGGAACTAGGAACAGTCAGCAGAAGAATCCTGGGAGTCCAGCTCCAGGACTAGCTCCACAGCTTTTTCTCGAGCATTTGCACTAATAACTCGAAAAGGGGCTGTTGCTTCTCTTGATGGTAGAAGGCGACAAATCCCTGGGCGACGTGCACAGATGTGGCGTGTCGAGAAAGGGGATCTTGCATCCTCTCTCTCGATAATTAGGAGGGACCAGGAGTCCGCCCCTCTTGCTCTCAGGCTCCCACAAACGAAAGAAGCCTGGCTCCTACAGGCGTCTGGAGCGCTGCAGGTCACTTCTTGCCCCTAGGTTTAGGCGGGGCTCCGCCTCTGGAAAGACCTCTTCCTCGGGAGAGGATCTATAGGAAGAAGCTCCTCTATGAAAGGGCTTCTGTTTCCTGGAGGTCTGACCCGACGCACGACGACAAAGGACTGCTGGGCGTTTGACCATCGTGGGCCAAGAGATCTTGAGTGGCCTTCTCCTTCAAGCTGGCGGCGAGATCCTTGATCAAAGACAGGGGGGAGAGATGGCTCGACAACAGGGCGAACAGCAATTCTGCCATCTGCGATGGAGAAACTGATTTAGTGTAAAGTTACAGTACAAGGCCCTCTTCTTCAAGAGGCCCGTACAAGAGAGGAAGCCAGTTCCTCCGAGTCATCCCTGACGGCCTTGTCCAAGCAGATCAAGACGCTGGACAGCTCCCTCAGGCTGATAGAGAAGGAACTTCTAATCTTAACGTCTATAGTCCCCAAACACCAGTCCAGGAAATAAAAGACTTCCATGGGACGAAAAAGTCCCTTCAAATGGAGATCCGTCTCCGACAAAGTCCACGACACGTTGGTTGCAGATAGGAAGGACCTTCTAGGCGCGTCGACCAAGGTAGCGAAGACCCTGGGACGCGAAGGAACACTTGAGCCGGCGTCCTCTCCGGTCTAGTACCACAAACCTGCCTTGTTGCAAAGCTTGGACGGAGGCAGGGTAAAAGAAGTCTTGCCTTGGGTCTTTCTTTCCTCAATCCAGGTGTTAACCTTCTTGAAGGCCTTCTTTGTTGCCAGAGACGAAGTCATCTTAACAAACCCGACGCTCTCATCGTCTTGGGCGAAGTTAACTGCGAAGGAGGAGAGAGAGGAGCCAAGGGTTTGAACTTGTCACCAAACAAGTCCTTGAGAAGACCGGCTAACACCTGGTAGACCGTAGACGAGGAAGTAGGAGGCTGCTCAAGGTCTGCAGGCTCCGACTCACAAGAGACTTCTCTCTCTTCAATGGGAGAAACCAGAGAGTCTCCCAAAGTCCTTGGGAGAATGAAGACCTTGCGGTGCAACACGCAGAAGGGAGCTTCGACACCCCGCAGTCTTTGATTGCTCTGAAGCGTCATGTTGAACAACCAAAGAGGTGTCCTGATTAGCGTCTGGCGAGCAGCGGCGTCCTGCGGCAGCAAGAGGAGCGTCTGGCGAGCAGCTACAGAAGCGTCCAGGATAGCTGCTGCGGAGCATCAGGCTGCAGCCGATCGCCACGATGGCGATCCAGCGGCGGTCTTTGATTGCTCTGAAGAGTCACGACGAGCAACCAAAGAGACGCCCTGATGAGCGTCCTGTCGGCGTCCATCCGGCGTTGCGTGCACGGCAGCGAGAGGCGTCTGACGAGCAGCTACAGAAGCGTCCAGGATAGCTGCTTGCGGAGCGTCATGCTGCAGCCGATGGAAAACCGTCAAACACTCAAAGAATACGAAAATACGCCTTGAGAAAGAGGGCGTGGCGTCCTCTTCTCTGAAGCTTCTCTAAAGCGGCGAGAGTCCTTCCGAGAGTTCCACCCCTTGCACGGGAGGGCGCCTTGGAGGGCGAAAGCAAACCTTCAGGATACGTGCACGGAGCACGATCCTTGGCAGCCTGAGAAACGTCAACAGATCCTGCTGAAGGGACGCCAGATCGGTGGGAAGCCCCCAGAACCCTCTTGCGGCTTTACGACATGTCCATTCCCGAGTCCTGGGAGTCCGACAGAGGTCCAGGCCTAGAAGCGTTATGGGGCGATCTGAGAGGGCGAAGCAGTCCTTCAGGATACATGCACGCGCCGATCCTTGGCAGCCTGGGAAGCGTCAACAGGTCCTGCCGAAGGGACGCCAGATCAGTGGCAGAAGTTTAGGGTCCGCGTAACCCTCTTGAGGCTTTCGACTTGCCCACTCCCAAAGTCCTGGGAGTCCGACAGAGGTCCAGGCCTAGAGGCATTATACGGCCAATCTGACGCCCCTCCACTGCACTAGGGGATCACAACACTTACTGCACTTTAAAGAGAAATCACTTTCGATTCCAGAGCACGGATGGTGTTTATAATTTGTAACGTTCCAATTTTAGTATAAGTACTGCCGAAGCAAGTACTTGACAAAAATAAATTAGGCGAAAGTATCACCTTCCGCTCCAAATTGTTGTCTTAAATTTGGATCTAATTGCTTTCCCCCCGAGAAGCTCGGGTTTACAGGAGAGGAATAAATATCCTTACTCTACTAGCACTCCTGGAGGAAGACCTCCAGATCCTATCACGCTCAACTTGCGGATATAGGCAACAAACACCTTCCAGCTTGCATCCGGCAAGTCTCACACTCCTTGCAGCGATCATTTAATATTCACCTCATTATATACAGTGTGAGGATTACACTCATTCGCACAACATACTCTGAAGCTAGCAGAACTAGATCCAGACATCATTCAAAGAGCAATCAAAATCAAATCCAAAAAACATTCCACAAAAGCGTATGCCAATTCACAATCCAATCACGATGCAGCCATGATAAAAACCAAAAGTCAAATCGAATACTTAAGTGAAAAATAACGAGTTTACGAAATCCAAAGACGGAGGTACTGAAAACAGATGTTGACAGTACCGGCGACAGAGAAAATCTGAATAGAAAACAGGAATGGTTCCTGATACCCGCCTCCCAGCAGCAGGAATGGGTACTAACCACCTGGCCCCACTGCGTGTGCCGTGAGTTTTTTGAAATTCTGTCGGACTTCGGAGAATACAGCTATATATATATCTGACAGGTAAGTCTCATGAACAAACTTAAGTGTAGTATAATAGAGGGTGAGGTAAAAGTGGCAGTGGTTAAGAATTTACCTATTGCGGGAATAGGATTAGTGTTAGGTAATGATTTACCCAAAGGTAAGGTGGGAACTGATCCCTTATTAATTTGTAACCCAGTAGACAGTGAGTTTGAGAAACCCTTAGACTTTGTAGATGAAGTTCTTCCAGTTAGTGCTGTTACCAGAGCTCAGTCGAAGGAGTTAAAAGCTCAGGAGGAGTGTGAGATAGGAAAGTTTTTTGAGGACCAGGAGAATGGCAAAAATGAGTTAGAATTAAATGGTGGAGAAGTAGTATATAGTATGGAGGCCGATGAATGGTCTAGGGAGTCTTTAGTTAGAGAGCAGAAAGGTGACCCTGAGGTTAGTCGTTTGAGAGAAATAGCAGAGAGAGGAGGTAAGGAAGGAGATTTGTATTACTTGAAGGAGGATATACTGTTTAGGAAATGTAGTTCTGGAGAGTGGAGGAGAGTTGACCAGATAGTAGTGCCTGAGAAATTTAGAAGTCATATAATGAGAAGGGGACATGAAGATATATTTGCAGGACATGTAGGTATAAGCAAAACTTTAGAGTGTATCAGGCGTAATTTTTATTGGACAAAAATGAAGAAAGACATTGCTAGGTTCTGTAAATCATGCCACATATGTCAGTTGACTGGTAAACCCAATGAAATAGTGCCCAAAGCTCCACTAATACCTGTTCCTTCTATTGGTGAACCTTTCCAGCACATCTTGATAGACGTGGTTGGCCCGCTACCAAGAGCCAGTGCTGGCAAAGAATTCATTTTAACTATATTGGATAGAGTTTCTAGATATCCAGAAGCCATTCCATTGAAATCAATTAAGGCTCCGTAATTGTTAAATGTCTGGTAGATTTCTTTTCACGTTATGGTCTGCCTAAAACCATCCAATCAGATCAAGGCAGTAATTTCATGTCTAAATATTTCAAGGATCAGATGAAGCAGTTAGGAATCAAACATATAGTCTCTACAACCTACCATCCAGAAAGCCAAGGAGCTATTAAAAGGTTCCATCAGACTTTGAAAAGCATGATTAAGAAATATTGTATAGATAATCATACTTCTTGGGTAACAGATCTACCCTACTTACTGTTCGCTGTTCGATCAATGCCTAATGACTCTCTAGGTTTCTCTCCCTTTGAGTTAATTTTTGGACACCATGTAAGTGAGGAACCAAATTCCAATATTTTAGAATGGGTGTCAAATTCCAGAAGTAGACTTTTTGCAGCTTGGGAATTAGCTAAGGATATTATAGTTAAGTCACAAAGAAAAATGAAAGAGGTGTTTGATGTGAAAACCAAGTGTAGGACATTTAAAGAGGGAGACAAAGTCTTAATATTATTACCTTTAGTTGAGAATCAATTGCAAGCTAAGTTTGTGGGTCCTTATGAAATTGAGAAGAAAATTAACGACTCTAATTATGTGGTTAACACACCTGATAGGAAAAAGAAACAGTGGGTTTGCCATATTAATATGCTTAAATTATATTGTGAAAGGAAGGTAGAGCCTAGTATGTCAGTTCAGAAGAAAGCGGAAGAGAGTGGTGAGGAATTTGTGGAAATAGAATGGACTAGTAGTAATTTAGAAATATTAAAAAATCTGAAGCCTAAATTATCACATTTGTCAGAGGCTCATAGAGTACAGTTAGTAGATTTAATTTTATCCTATGAAGATATTTTTACAGATAGAGCCTCGATGGCTCAAACAAGCAACCGGACTTCGTTGAGGTCTGTGGCGCGGGTTCAAACCCGCAGCCGACTGATCAGAGAGGCAGACACTTTGCTATCCATGTAGACATCCTGGGATTATATATGTAATCAACGGATAGGTTTGCTTAAAAAGCAAATGGATGTTACAGACTAAATACACACACAAAACAAAGCCACTACAACACCTTCAAAAAACATAACAAACATCTCACACGTCTCGAAATATTAAAAACTTCTTTGCTGGGAAGAAAGGGCGTTGGGTTGGGTATGATACATGAAACATACGTGCCGGGGTCTAAGCGATGTCAGGCAGGGCAGCCGATCGAGACCACAGGTCTACCCAAAAGCCAAATCAAAAAGTCCTTCAAAGAAGGCATCGTGCTTACCCCATACAAAAATGGGAATAAAAGCATGTTAAAAGAAGAAGAAGAAGAAGAAGATATTTTTACAGATGTTCCTGGCAGGACTCATTTGATAGAACATGATGTAGAAGTTGAGGGTGCATCACCTATTAAACAGTACCCGTACAGATTAAATCCCTATAAGAGTGGCATTGTAGAAAAGAAGTAGAATATATGTTGCAGCATAATTTAATTAGACCTAGTTATAGTCCATGGAGTTCTCCAGTGGTTTTAGTGCCTAAAGAAAATAATCAGTTTCGACTCTGTTTTGACTATCGAAAAGTCAATAATGTTACAAAACTGATACCTATACTTTGCCCAGAGTTGATGATTGTACAGACAGAGTAGGTATGGCCAAATTCATCTCTAAATTCGATCTATTGAAAGGATATTGGCAGGTGCCACTAACTGAAAGAGCTAAAGCTATATCTGCCTTTGTGACACCCAATGGCTTGTATGAATGTGATGTTATGCCATTTGGCATGAAGAACGCCGCATCCACATTTCAGCGGTTAATGAATCATGTCACTAGAAATATCAGAAACTGCGTTGTGTACATCGATGACGTAGTTCTCTATAGTAATACGTGGACTGAACATATGCAACAGATTAAAGAATTTTTTGAAGCTATTCGAAATGCTAATTTAATTATTAATCTGAGTAAATCTGATTTTGGTCATGCTAAAGTCACTTATCTAGGGCACGAGGTAGGCTATGGTAACATACGCCCTAAACATAGCAATGTGGAGGCAGTTATGAGTTTTCCAGTGCCAAAAACTAGGAAAAATGTTATGCAGTTCTTAGGGTTAGCTGGGTATTACCGAAGATTTGTGTCAAACTTTTCTGATATAGCTCAACCACTGACCAATCTATTAAAGAAGGACGTTGCTTTTAGCTGGAATGATTCATGCCAGGATGCTTTCAATAAATTGAAATCTATTCTAGTTAGTGATCCCGTATTGAAGTCTCCTGATTTTTCACAACCATTTAAATTAGCTGTGGATGCATCTGATGTGGGTATAGGTGCAGTATTAATTCAGGATAAAAATGGTAGTCTACATCCTGTAGCTTACTTTTCGAAGAAGTTGAATCCTCATCAGCGGAAATACTCAACGATAGAGAAAGAGGCTTTAGCTTTAATTTTAGCTTTAAATCATTTTGATATTTAATTGTCCTCCAATGTAGGCAATATTGTAATTTTCACAGACCATAACCCATTAACTTTTTTAAGTCGTTTTAAAAATAAAAATCAGAGGTTAACTCGTTGGAGTTTGATTCTTCAGGAATATAGTTTGGAAATTAAACACATCAAAGGCAAAGAGAATGTAATACCTGATGTTTTATCGCGGGCGCATGAATAGATTTTTGCAGTCCTTGATAAATAGTTGTTTGAATAGATGTTCTGGAAGTCTTATTGGTCGGTTGAATCGTGGTTACCCCGTCTAGCCTACCAATGGGACTTTTAGTAATTATTATATTAGAATAGGTATTTTATTTTTAAAGAAAAGAAATTGTTTTTCCTTTTCTTTTCTTAAGGGGGGGTGGGTGTTACGAACCCATGAGTTCATATTTATACATATATTTATATATGTTGTTTGTTTTCCTGAATTGGTATTATCTGCCTTTAAGGGTTTATTTGTTGTCACTTGTCAACGATAGTTTAGTCACTCGTCAACGATAGTTGGTTGTTTATCAGTTGTTGACATCCGTATATTTCTTGCTGCAGTGGTTACTTAGCTGCTTTACTTTCATAATCATGGCAGTTTAACCCTTTTGACTAATTGTTCATTGATGGCTGTAAATTATTTATTAATATTTATTATTCTCGTTTAGTTGTTCTCTCGTATAATTGGCTGGCTCAGACTGATACTTATTTCTCCTCTTTGGTGGTCGGTTGATGGGCAACCGAGTTGATGAGTGGCCTGGAACTGCAGTCGGATGGCGAAGTCACCTACTTACTCCTGTGAGGAGACCCTGACTGGATTTGAAAGAAGTCACCTACTTACTCCCGTGAGGAGAACTTGACTGGATTTGAGAGAAGTCACCTACTTACTCCCGTGACGAGAACTTGACTTGGATTTGTATCTTGGACGCAGTGCGGACTTTGAAGGCTGTAATTTTGGTGGATCCCTCGTGGTGGCCCCGAACTGGATCCTGCCCTTGCTGGAAGTTGTTCCTGAGTTTTCCCTGATTATGAAGGTGGCTTCCCGTCGTAATTGCCATACGACGTAAGAACATCCCGACAGAACTCTATCGAACTACCGAAGACCTAGTAATAGAAGATCTTGGACCTATCCATCGTCATCCAGATACCCGAAGACCATGTGACAGAAGATCCTGGACCCATCCATCGTCATCCGGATACCTTATCTATCTAAGGTCCTGTATCGTCATACCAGCCAAAGTTAATTATTATTGTTATTATTATTATTATATTATTATAATTTATTTTTACAGTTATTTATTCTTATTATCCTTCACTTCTTTCTTGATGTAGCCCTGGGATCCCAATTGAACCCATAAAATCCGTTCAACATCTTTGGGTTTTAAATTAAATAATTTTTGCTACTGCCTTCGAGGCTGATACGTAACAGTATCCCATGCGAGTGGGCCCAAGCTGACACGAGAGAGAAAACTCTCGTGAACACCTGGGGAGCGGTCGAGAGCCCGAAGCAAAGTGCCTGAATTGGAAGACCGACTCCTGAGGACAAAGCGGAGGTACTTGCGTGAGGGCGGGTGGATGGGTATCTGGAAATCGCATCCCTCAAGTCCACCGTAAATGAAGTCGTTCTCCTGATGGAGGCCAGCACAGTTTACATTGTTTCCATCGTGAACCGAGTCTGGCGAACGAAACGGTTCAAGGAGAGAACTATGACCGGTCTCCATCCCCTGAGGCCTTCTCTGAGAAAGACGCGGCTGTAAAAGCCTGGAGACTGGTCCGACCACGACTTCTACAGCACTCTTGCTCAGCATAGCTTGCACTTATTGCTGTAGTGCGATGTCCTTCGAAGAACCTGGAAGATATGTTTGGAGATGGACCGGAGCGTAATGAGGAGGCCTGACTCGAAGGGGCAAATAGCTATCCTCCCAAAGGACATCCACTATCCAGGTCTCGGCTCCGTTTCGCTGCCACGTTGCCCAATGGCTCGACAGGCACCCCACCACCTTCGGCAGCTTTTAAGCGGGGAACGCCGCCCCTAGCGTTTCTCCTTCTTCTTACCCTTGCCCCCTTTACTGGCTTGGAAAGAGGGCTGAAAAGGGCGGGAGTGACCCCCCTCTTCTCAAGGAAGAAGGTTGGGTGTTTCCTCGGGTCCCTTCGAAGACTGGGACTTCTTAGAGGCTGAGGAAGTGCCAGCCTGGCCCGAAGACCTGGCTGCAGTGGGATGAGAAGACCTGGAGGTCTTGGCCACTGCCTGGTGAACAAGCCGGTCGCTGTCATCGGCACAGCGGCTTGTCCACCGCGGTGTCCACCAACTCTCTAGGGAAGAGAGGGAGGAACCCACCAACTAGTCCATTCGAAAGATAGCTGACTGGGGACCTTATGGACCTGGCAAAGCGGGAGAGAACAGCGTCTCTCCGCTTTAGCAAAAAAGAGGTTTGCCCACAGGTTTGCAGTATGGTGGGCGAGGTAGGAAATGGCCCTACCCCCAGACTGGCACAGTCTCCCAAAGGCGGAGTCCTCCCCAGGTACGATAGCAGCCGAGGGAGCAGCTACCTTCGATACTGTGAATGACCACAGATCGAGCCAGGAGACTGTTTGGAAGGCTGCCATGGCGGTGGCTTCCAGGGTTGCAGCTTCTTGCTGAGAGAGGGATATGTTCTCTGCAGTCAATTGCTGCAACGACAGACCTGGATCCAAACGAGTCAGGTCCGGGTCAACCTGTTTGGTCAGCAACGCCCCTTCAGCTGGTGCGTGAAAACGCTTCTGACGAGGCAGAGGAGGGGAAAAAGCTTGTCCGGCGGCTCGATCGAAGCGCACTGTCTTGCCCAGACACAAGACTATTCACCTGATCGAGTACCCCTCGGCAAGCGTGGACCACGGCAGCCCCACCGAAGCCTTGGGTTCCTTCTTGGGTCCCCAAAGGATTTCGGCGCAACGGACGATCCACAGATTAGGCCGTGGTCCCTTCCCGAGGTCATTGTGCTGACGTATCAAGCGCGATAACCTCTGCAAAAGTCCTCTGTATTTGGGGTGTCCGCATCCTTGAGCAGAGGACCCTTGAGTCCTTCCAGAGTGCGGTCCTCCCGAACTACTCTCCCCGCAGGGAGGGAGAACCTCGGCAGACCCCGAGGACCTTCTGAACTCTTAGCGGGCGTAAGACCTGGTCAAGCCAAGGACCGAGCCAGGTGCATACCCACACGCAGTAAAACTCTGAGGAGAACACTCCCCAGAGTTCCTCCTCTCAGACTCGCGCCCCCTGGAAGAAACTGGAGGGTACAGGCGAGGAAGATCGGGCGCTCCTACTACCTTTACTTGCAGAACCAGCAGAGGCAACGGGCCAAGAGCGGTCACCAACCCGCGGTGATGACGAGCCCCCGGGTTGAGGAGACTGCTTCAGCCCAGGTGAAGCGATCTCCCGAGGAGAGCGGAGCGGCTCGCGAGAGCCGAGCACTCGCCTCCCGAGCCAGGCTGGCGCGTGGGCGTGGCTGGGGACTGCGAGTGAGTCGAGCGCGTGGCTGGCTGGCGCGAGCTTCGCGCTGTCCTCTGGGCGCCCCCAGACTTCTTTGAGGCCGGGCCTCTCGGGAAGACTGAGTAGGGGACTTCTTCCCTACCTCTCCTTGCGTTCGGCCCAGCGGGCTGAAGCACTGTCCCGAACCTGACTTGGCACTTGAAGGAGTGCCAGCAGGAAAGACGAGCACCTGCATGCCCGGCTCTTTCTCTCACCCCACGCCCTGGTCTGTACGGCGAGAAGTGTCAACCGTATCAGACTGGGGTACCTGAGTCTCCTTGGAGACCGGGTACTTTCGAGCAACTAGCGTTTTTCGAGACTGTGTCCGGCCGCGGTTTGCTGGCCTTAGATGCAGGAAGTTTCTTAGGCGCAAAGGGGGAGTGCCGACCTTGGTCTGCACGCCCTTGGCTCCCCCGAACCCCTGGCCCGGAGGCCGGGCAGCGGTTCCTGATCCGAGGATCGGGAAGAGCCGACGCGAGAGATCCCACTGCCTTCCCTGTGGAAGGAGGCAGACCCTTAGAAGTCTTGAGAAAGAGGTTTCTTAGGGGGAGAGGCAGAACTTCTTCTTCTTTGGCTGCGAAGCCTCGGAAGTAAAAGCGGAAGAAGCAGCAGACGAAGACGACGATGATGACGATGAAGATGAAGACGACGACAACACCTTCCTAGACCTCCTCTTCTTCTTCTTCTTCACCATCTGCTTCAGGAAAGCAGTCAAATCCCCAAGCCAGGAAAGCGAGGCCGCCGACTCAGAAACAGCAGGAACAGCAGGAGGGGCTGCAGCAGAAGGCACATCCCAGGCAGCAACAGCGGGGCCGGGAATGCAGGCGCCACCCCTCCCGCATGCAGATTCAAGTCGGGCCGCGCCAGGGTCGATGGAATGGGGATGGAAGCAGACGAAGTGCCGGGCTGGAAAGTCAGACGAGGAACCGTATTCGAGGACAGGCCATGGTCAGCAACAGGGGCAGCGACAGTCACATAAGGATAAGATGACGTCACCATGTAGGAGGGGCCAGCACGCGTGAACGGAGCCAGGAAGCCAGGCGGCAGTGGAACAGCATGCTGGCCCGCGGGTGACGCCGACACTTGGGTGTCCAGGTGCGAAGCAACTGATACCGGCATCTGGGCGAACCTCGTTCAAGGTGACGGTTGTCGTGGTGACTGTCGTTGCCGAGTGGGTCGTGACTGGAGCGGGGCGGGGAGCCAGTCCCTCCAGTGCCGAGCCAGGTAGGCCCAGGTGTAGCCAGGGCGTGCTGGGATTCGGTGTCTGGCTATCCAGTCCGGGACCTGAAGCAAAAGTCGGGTCAGAAACCGAAGCCTCCACTCGCTCGGAGGAAAAACTCCCCTCCGAACGGAAGAGACTTCGAGAGGATGTCGCGGTCCAACTCTCCCCGTGCCCCTCCACAAACGATGAAACGTAAGAGGAAGGGGAGGGGAGTCCTCACCTGAGGAGAGGGAGCAAGCAGGGAAGTTCGCTTATCGGGAGGGGAGAAGCGAGGCCTGACACATTTGCCACCAACGGAGTCGTCGGGGCGTGGCATTTTCCCTCGGATATGAAACTCCTTGGTAGGCTTTATACAGGTAACGCCGCCTCCCTTCAAACTTGCCCCATTGCTCGGAGGACCACGAACAACACTCACTACAGGGATCGCGCCTGAACACACACGTCCCCTGCAAGATGTACAGAGGGCGTGTGGGTCCACGTCAACTCGAGATCTAAAGAATTACATTTCTTCCCCCTCGGGACACACACGCTGGGGATAGGAGGGCTTAGTTGGTTTCTCCATTATTAAAGAAAAAAAAAAGAATTTCCCACCAAAGAGAAGAAAATTGCTGTCAGGCAGAGAGCGGCGAAGATCAACGTCGAGCAACGCAACGACGGCCTTCAAGCAAGTGGAATGTTTACATCCGGGCAGGCGGTACTCCTGCCTCCCGGACAGTAGTTAACTGCCTAACCACCTTGTTTGAAGTTCAACGGCAGTTTCAGCCTTTCGCCTGGAAAGTAATCCCTAATGTAAAGGACCGAGGGTTTGTATATTGTGTCGGAACAACAAAGAATTTCCCACCAAAGAGAAGAAATTTGCTGTCAGGCAGAGTGCGGCGAAGATCAACGTCCGAACGCAACAACAGCCGAAAGCAAATTGGAATGTTTACATCTAGGCCGCGGAATGCCGGCTTAGACCTACCCTGCGTTAGATAATTCAAGTCGTGTAGTCTTCAAAGGTCAATCACAGTTTAGTTACAACCGGGTGACAAAATATGACTTTAAATTCTTGTAAAGCAAGTAAAATAACATAGATCAACGCCAACTGCCACAGTCAAGCTCACCGCGGACAGCCGGCTTAGAATTACCCAACCTGTAATTAACCTCAAAACAGATTACATTTTTGTATGCTGGCCATCCTGGAATGCTATCGCACATGCACGCTTTATACAGGAACTTTTGGTGAAAAGGTTGTGGGGGGGAGGGGTCCAACACTAGCCTACAAGGTTAGGTTAGGTCAGGGTACGTTATTTTAGTACGGTTTCTTTCATAATAAATTTCTTGGCCAATACCTCCTTGAACGTATGGATCCCTAATGACTTTCGTATTCACGGAACAGTTCCATAGAGTCCGTGCGGAGCTGTTACTTAGAAATACGCTACTCCAAAAGGTCCCCAACCATGCTGGGTAGATATGAGGTTAATGATGCTTGACCGAGCTGAACAAGTGGCGGTAAAATGTAAGGTGACCTATCAACTTGCCTGGGCTTTATTACCTAAAATCAATATATATACATATGGTGAATATTGTGGATTGCCGCAAACTGTCACAGGTCATCAAGAAATAGCCCAGCATAAACATCAACGGATAGAATGGGAGGAACAAAGTTTCATGTTCGAGGGAAAACATTATTAAAGTATGTTAATCCACGAGTTTTATCAATTTCCAACCATGGTTTATTCTTGTTTAATGCACTTAAGTTAGATCTAATAATCTAACAAGTTAATTACCTTTCTATGTTGGATTATGGCTTCCAAATTTCTACAGACTTGCACTAGTTAGTGAATTGCTTTTGGTGGCATAATTGGCATTCACTTTGTAGTCACAGTTGCGGGCACACAATGACAGCTTCTTCAAGTCCACACTATTCCGTCTTGTTGCATTTACCTTTGGTATACTACTCCTTTATTCAGCTTCCTCTTATCACACTTGCTATCCAACGTTTCTTCTGCTTATAAACTTGGTTTTTATGATACTTTTAATAGTTACGTTATCTCTGGTACTTCTCTAAGTTTGAATGTTTTTCTGTTCCCAGACAATTACTCTTCTTGTAAACAACCCTTCAAGATCATTCTTTGTAAATAAATAATTCAGTATTATGTTATTCAGTTCTTGTCCATCTCCCGCCCACAGTTATTGTTGCTACTTTTCTTGACTTTTTTTATTACTTAAAATTAACGCCTTGCTATTTAGTTTTTAAGTAAATTTACATTACAGCCTACTGTGACACTGTTTCGTGTTACTGACATATTGCTAAGTTCAGGTCCAGCCAGCGTTTTCCTATGGTGTTATTAGTGCTTTCTCTTAGTAATGTCTTGCGTAATAGGCCAATTTTTCGTCTAGAAATTTTAGTGCTTCTAAGGCCACGTTTTGTTTTCTTTCATGTCTTCCTTATTTCTGCTCAGAGAACACAACTCATTATTGTACTTTCTCCTGAAGGTACCTCCAGGTCCATCATAACCGTTTGGCTGTTATTTTTCTGAAAATGTTAGCTTCCTCTGCTGCGAGTTTTTAAATCAAGTATAGCAAAGATCCAACTATCATACGAACATCATCTCATAATTATCGAAGCAGCACGTAAAGATGGAACACTAAAGAAAATACTGGAGGAGTCATCCCAAATCGAGAGAGTCAGCAACCAACGGACATTGCTCTTGGGAAGTTCATGATGAAGCAACTTGCTGTGAAATGTGTGATGCATGGTTCCACTATGAATGTTCCATAATTCGCAGTGACAGCTTATTGTACATATGTAATAATTGCAAGAGGCCTGAACAAAGAACACACAGAAAACTCATTGAAGAATGAACTTCAAGAAATAAAAGAAAACACAGAGATATTAACAAAGTTGATTCAGGATTCGGCTCAGAAAACTAGTGACGTAATGATCAACATAGATGAAATCCAAAACAAAATTTGACAATACTGATAAAGATGTAAAGACCATGACAAACATGGACAAAACTTGTGCTGAATCACTAAAGACAAAAAAATGACGACCTAAAAATTGTAAAGGAAGTGACAGCCAAAGATGACAAATACAAACACTATATCATCAAATGCACACCACAAATACGAAAGGCTATCTATGACAAAGGTGATAGACTGTTTACATTGTATAGCCGCTGCAGAGTACGTGACTGTTACATGCCCATCAGTGCTATAAATGTCAGAAATTTGGTCATAGCGCAACAAATTGTAGAAATGACCAAGCTTGCCCTAGATGTGGTGAAAATCATTTTTTTGACTAATAATCGTCTATGCAATTTAATAAACACACAGTCCGTAGGAAATAAAACTAACACTGTTAGAAATCTGATAAATGATCACAATCTAGATATGTGCATGCTAACGGAGACTTGGCTAAGCAATAATGTATGCGATTACTCTAAAATAAATGAAATGACGCCAAGGTCTCACAACTTTTACCATGTACCGAGAGGAAAAATCGGTGGTGGAGTGGGAATGCATGTCAAAAAAGTGTACAAAGTACCTATGATGAACCAAAATGTGTTGAATACATTTGCATACATCAACGCCAAAATTACACACATAAACAAACGCATACATATCATGACAGTTTATAAACCACCAAGCACAAGTGGGAGATTATTCCTAGATGAATTCAGTGATTTCCCCGACTTACTAGCTGATATAAAAAATATACTGATTTGTGGTGACTTCAACCTACATCTAGCTGATAATGATGACAAATATGTCAAAGACTTTATAAGGCTACTTGAAAGCCATGACCTCGAAAATGTTGTGAACAAACCTACATCAGTATGGAACCATACAATTGACCTAGTGATACAAAACAAAAACAACGAGATTGTGAATGACAAAGGTTGAGCCTGAATGCGTGATATCTCCAATACATAAACTAGTTATATTAGTATAAATATCTGGAAAGTTTATACACTGAAAAGAACTATCACTTACAGAAACAAAACCAACTTTATAGCTGATTAATTTATTGATGAGAGCTTAAAGAAAATAAGAGAAAAGAACCAGAAGTGCAAGTGTAATTTGAAGAATAGCTTGACAGGCGCCCAAGTATGTGTAAGCTGTTTTACATTATATTGCAAAAGTATATTGGCGTTAAGCTACAACGATAAATGTCCAGAAGTAACAAGGCAAATAACATTTAAAGAAAATGCCAAATGGTTCAAGAGTGAATTACGCGAAGCTAAGAAAAAGAAAAGAAAAATGGAAGATCTGTGGAAAAGATTGAAAGGATCATGAAACAGTGAAAATTGGTCACTGTATAAAACAGCTAGAAATCATTACAACGACTTGATTATGAAAACCAAGAAAGCATATTACAATAAAATGTTTAGCGCAGAGAAAAATCCCCCCAAAATCCATGACAATTTAGCCGGAATATTCGGACTCAAGAAAGAAAAAGTTCTACCTGACGTGACTAGTGACTACAAAAACCTGGCCGACAAATTTGTGAACTACTTTGAAGAACAAATTGAAAAAATCTGTCATAGTTTAGATAAGGAGATTCCTCCTGATGTCCCGGGGATCGTAATGAGAAATAACAAATTCAGTAAGTTTAAAGAACTGAACTTGAATGTCTTTGACAAAATGACAAGAAAAGTAAAACAACACCTATTGTGAAAATGACACGTTTCCCATGGGTGATATTAAAGAGGCAAAAAACTTGATCAGTTGCGGGAGCTATATTTTGATATTGTCAAGATGAGTCCAGCACAGGCATCTTTCCCAAATAGTGAAAAGCTTGCTTGTACAAAGCCGGCTTATAAAGGAAAAGGCGATAAAGAAAATCTAAGCTTCTATAGACCAATATCGAACCTATCGTACTTATCAAAACTTATAGAAACGGAAGTTCACAAACAAACATGGAAACACTTGAAACAACTCAATATCATAGCTGATGATCAGTCAGCATACAGAAAAAAACACTCACTAGAGACTGCATAGTGTGCAATTATAAATGATATGGTAGAAACTATAGCAAATGGAAAATGTGGCATCCTGGTTATGCTTGACCTAAGTGCAGCATTTGACACAGTTGACCACAATCTACTGCTTGAAGACCTGAGAACAGTAGGCATCGAAGATGACGTACACGAATGGTACACAAGTTACTTAGAAAATAGGAAGGTTACAGTGGTTATATCAAATGTGAAATCAGAAAAGAAAAGCCTTACAAAAGGAGTGCCCCAAGGCAGCGTTCTGGGTCCACTGCTATTTGGCATTTACATAATCGAATTATCTAGAATTCTAAATAAGAACAAAGTTAAGTATAAACTGCATGCTGATGATACCCAGTTCTATTTTCCTGTCGAAACGGCAGAAGACACCATTGGTAAAACTGATGCAATAATGAAAGATATAAAAAAAATGGATGTCGGCGAAGAAATTGAAACTTAATGAAGACAAAACGGAGTGTATGCTATTTGGATCTGACAGGGCACTATGAAAATATGAACACTTCAAAAGAATAACTATTGGTTCGTCAACAATAAATGTTGTAGCAACAGTGAGGAACTTAGGAGTATTTATTGATAATAAACTATCGATGAAGAACCATATATTGCATATACAAAAACCTGTAACTATCATATTAGAAACATTGCATTTATTAGAAAATACCTAAACGAAGATACTCTGAAAACAGCAATTTGCAACCAAATAGCCTACTTTCGAGGCTTGACTACTGCAACGTTATATAGGCTACTACGGTCTCCCTAACTACCTACTAAGAAAATTGCAAGGAGTACAAAATAGAGCCGCCAGGTTAATAAAAGGAATACGTTCCCATGACAGAATAACCCCAGCACTAATTGAGCTACGTTGGCTACCAGTAAAAGCTAGAATAGAGTATAAAATACTACTTACAGTTTTTAAAGCAGTAAAATATGATGAACCAACATCTCTGAGAAATTGCTTAAGCTTTTTAGACCCGAAATAGATACTGTAATCAGGCATACAAGTGAAGCATATAGGCTATTTGAACCTAGAACAAATTGTAAGTCAGGCGAGAGGGCATTTGAACAAGGCGCACCAAGACTGTACAACAAAATACCGCCGGAAGTGAAGAGCATACAAGAAGAATGCAAATTTAAAAAGGAACTAAAACTCTCCTATTCTGCAGGAGCTACGATACTGACGAGAAAACACTGAAAGACAATCATCATAAAATTTAAGAAGCACCTTATTTCGGAAACGTACAAGGGCCCGCCAGAGAGGGAATTATCCCTGTGGAGGCCCTGGAGGGCTGTACATAAAACCAAACAAAGTGAAAGCAACAGCTTTACGTGAATTACGTCCTATCATTAATGTCTTGGGTGACCGAAGAAGGGAGGCGCAGTGTCTCATTTTTGCTTTATCTTAGCTCTGGTTTTGACCTGTACAATTTTAGATGGTTGCTTGAAGCTGGAAACTACTGTATAGGCGGATCCAAAGTGATGCAGTTATCTGAAACACTGTCTTGAAAACAGGACGTATTGTGTAAAAATGGGAAAACATTTTTCGAGAATAGAGGCACTGAAAAGTGTGTCACTTTAAAAAACAATGTAGAAAATAAGCTACAGTGAAGAAACTGAGTAGGATCGTGGGTGATGTTAACATATGGAAAGAAATAAAACAGATAAAATCTTTTTTGCGAACTGCCCCAATCTAAAAAAAAATCTAAAATAAAATGAAAGACTGGATGAGTGACCATCGGAAAAGGGGGAATTAAAAAAAAAAAGTGGGCGAATATATGAGTGTCAGAAGCACAAGAATTAAGGGGTCGCAGTCAGTAAGAGTTTTACATAATCTTAGACAGCAATCTGTCCCTTGCGCTACCAAATCAATAATATGGAGAAATTATTAGGACAGTGAAAATGATCGCTCATAATGATGTTTTTGTTGGGTAAAATTATTATAATTCGATCTATTATGGTTTTCAAAATTACATAGGCAAGAAACTGCAAAATATTATGAAATGATAACACCGTTACTTACAGGATGATACAGTTTATCCAAAAACCCAAGTCATATATACAGATACGTACCTTAATGTTTTAAGCTATTCGGTATAGAAAAGATCTTTTATTTTTTAGGACTTGCAACCAAAATTAGTTATAACTCTACCGTAAGGAATAGTGTCGAGAGCGTATTCTTCGACGAATAAGTCAAATTTTAAAGAAACAAAGTCAAGTGCTGAGATATAGCGTACTGTGTAAATACGCATTTCGTCCACACAGGCTGCACAAGAAACGAGACTTCACCACCTGTAGTTGACTAAATCTCCATATACACGTCCACCCTTCCGTGACAGTTTGTGAAGTGAATCAGCTAAGTGAAAGACTGAATAGACAGACAGACGTTAGGGAATCAGAGACAGAGTCGTCTCAAATTCGAAACAACTCCGTCAAATGTCGCAGACGTTTTATCCGAGTTGCAAAATCGTCAATCGGCAACGTTGGAGGACTTGATGACGATGTAAACAGTGATGAAAAGTGTGCCAGTGTCGTCACTTTCCTCGACATTTGTTATCTCTCTGTTTGCACTTCTGTTTTATCTCGGATTTTAAGAAATGGCCACACCGAAACAGGTGGTGAGTAACCTTTTCAAGGTATTTTTGTCCTGAAAGGTAGTGTGGCTTCATTTTACGTGCATATATATGATAATATAAGGCTGAGATGGGTCATTCTCTGACTGGAGAGGAAATGGTCCTCGTCGTTGGAGCAATCAGCTGCTCTCGCACTCGACCCCGAAAATTCATTCTAAGCTTTGGAAAAGTCTTCGTGTGCTGAGGCTTTTATATATATATGTATATATATATATATATATATATATATATATATATATATATATATATATATAAATGAAATGACAGGATACGAAGTCAGTGGTTGGACGCATTAATGAGGCCTTGCATGGTCCACTGTCCGAATTTCGTAATCTTAGACTTGGGAGGGTATTGCGTTGTTCTCTGGGATAGTCTATATCTTACTAGACTAGACTTGAGCCTATTGCTTGACTATTAGGCTAGTAAAATAGCAAACAGACCTAGGCTAGAACACCTTGGGGAATTCTACAGAACTGGCCCATATGAGGAAGCATATTAAAAAAACAATGGGGTAGAACTAAGTATCAGCTCTACGTCGGTTATGACCTTGCAAATTGACCTTTTCTCTGTATTTTCGCTGCTTAAAAAGAATTTACCATTATTTTTTGTCACTTGACTGTCATTAACCTGTAATTAACCTCAGAACTGATTATATACTGTTGCCATTGTGCATGTGCAGTGTTACAGGGAAACTTTTGGTAAAAAGCAGAGTTTCCTTCACCAGGGGTCCCCCCGTCTAAATAACACTGCCTACTAGGTTAGGTTAGGTCAGAGTACGTTAGGTTAGTATGGTTCCTTTTACACTAGATTTCCTTAGCCAATCCCTTCTTGAACTTATGGCTCTGTAATGTCTCTCGCATTCGCGGAACCGCACAATGGAATAAACATTGACTGGGGCAAGGGAAGGACCACAGGATGTTGACTTTCCCGCCAAAAAAAAAAGTAAAAAATGTAATGAAAATGGCATAGTTGTTCCGACACAATATACAAACCCTTGGTCCTTTACATTAGGATTACTTTCAGCGTGGGCTGAAATGGCTATTGAACTTTAAACAAGGTGGTTTGAAACTGATTAACTACTGTCGAGTGAAATTACCGCCTGCCCGGATGTAAACATTCCAATTTGCTTTCGGCCGTCGTAGCACACGGATGTTGTTCTTCGTTGCTCTCTGCCTGACTGCTCTTTTTTTCATCATTTTGGTGGGAAACCTTACTTTTTTGTTTAAATCTGAATCATGGACAAACCAACCAAGCCTTCCTATCCCCAGCGTGTATGTCCCGGGGTGAGAGGGAAAAAATGTAACTCTTTCCGATCTAGCGTTGGCGTGGACCCTACGCTCTCTGCCCATCTTACCGGCGTGTGTGTTAGCGCGGCATCCCTGTAGTGAGTGTTGCTCTTGGTCCCCCCCAAGCAATGGAAGTTCGCGGGGAGGGAGGCGTTGCAGTCGTGAAAGCCTGCCAGGAGTTGTCGAGGAAGCGCCCCGGCGACTCCGTTGGTGGCGAGATGTCGGGGTTGTTCTCCCTCGGCGAGCTTCCTTCTTGCTCCTTCTCCTCGGTGAGGACTCCCCTTCCCCTTCCTCTTTCATTTCATCATGTGTGGAAGGCGCGGGGAAGTTGGCGAGACATCCTCTCGGAGGTCTCTTCTACCCATTCTGGAGGAGTTTTCCTCCAGAGCGAGTGGAGGCTTCCCGAACTAACCCGACTTTTGTTTCAGGTCTCGGGCTGGATAGCCAGGCTACGGACTCAGCCTCAACCTGGTTACACCTGGGCCTACCTGGCACGTCACTGGAGGGACTGGCACCTCATCTCTCCACCACTCCAGTGACCACTCACTTGTGTGTGAGCCCTACAGCAACCGTCACCATGTCCAGGTTTGCGCAGCTCCCGTTATCGGTAGCCTCACATCTAGATACACAGGTCTCGGCTTCCACTGCCATGCAACATGCAGTACCGCTGCCTCCTGGCTTCCTGGCCCCGTTCACGCAAGCAGGCCCCGCCTACATGGTGACGTCATCCTTCCCGTACGTGACTGTCGCTGCCCCCGTTGCTGACCCTGTCACGTCTACAACCGCAGTTCCTCGCTTCACGTTCCAGCCTGGCCCTTCGTCTGTTCCTCTCCCCATTCCATCGACTCTGGCGCGGCCTGACATGACTACCCACGCGGGAGGGGCGGCGCCTGCATTCCCGGCCCCGCCCACTTTGGTTCCTGGCCGACGTGCGGTTGCTCCCACCCAGATAAGTGCTGGCCCGAGCTCCGCGGTCTCTTCCAGGATGTGCCTTCTGCAGCCCCTCCTACTGTTCCTGAGTCTTGACTCGCCCGCCTAGTTTGGGGATCTAACAGCGATCCTGAGGCAGATAGTGAAAAGAAGAAAGAAAGAGGAGGTCTAGGAAGAATGTCGTCATCTTAGTCTTGCGTCTGCTGCCTCTTTGCTTCTCCTTCGAGGCTTGGCCGAAGAAGAGAAAGAAGCCTGCCTCCCCTGCTAAGAAGCCTCGCTTGCCGAGGCTACAAGTCTGCCTCCTTCACAGGGAAGGAAGTGGGATCTCTGTCGGCTCTCCCAATCCTCGGATCCCAGGGAACCGCTGCCCTGGCCTCTGGGTCAGTCGCCGGGAGCAGGCGTGCAGACAGGTCTGCAAACACCCCACGCTGTGCCTGGGAACACCTCCTGCTGAAGGCCAGCGAGTCCGCGTCAACAGTCGTTCGCGAGTTGCTCTGAGTACCTGGGTCCCCAAGGAGGCCCGGGTACCCCAGTCTGATACAGGAGAAACTCCTCACCGTACGGACCAGGGCGTGGGGCGAGAGAAAGAACCCGGGTATGCAGGTGCCCCGGCTCTTCCTGCTGGCACTCCTGTGAGTGCCAAGTCAGGTTCTCGGGATAGCACTTCTGCCCCTTGGGGCCGAGCGCCAGGAGAGGTGGAGAGGGTCCCTGCTCAGTCTTCCCGAGCTACAGCCTCCGCCAAAAGCAGGCGTCCAGAGGACAGCGCAAGCTCGCGCCAGCCAGCCGAGCGCTCAACTCCTCCCAGTCCCCGGCCACGTCCATGCGGCCAGCCTGGCTCGGGGGAGGCAAGCCGCTCCGCTCTCCTTGGGAGATTGCTTCTCCTACGCGAAAGCAGTCTCCTCGACCCGGGCTGCCGTCACCACCGTGGGCTGGTGACCGCTCCCGGCCTCCTGCCTCTGTTGGTTCTGCCAGCAAAGCCAGTGGGGCGCCCAATCACTTTCGCCTGTCCCCTCTGCCCCTTCGGCTTCTTCCAGGGCGCAAGTCGGACAGGAAGGGCATCGAGTTTCTCCCCAGAAGTTCTACCTGCGTGTCACGAACCTGGCTCGGTCCTTGGCTCAGCCAGGGTCTGACTCCTTTTAGTCCAGGAAGGATCGGGGGGCCTGTGAGTTCTCCCTCCTGCAGGGAGAGTGAATCGGGAGGAGCAGCGCCCTGGAGGGTTTCGAGGGGTCCTCATTGGGATCACGGACACTCTGAAATACAGAGAGGACTTTGCAGAGGTTGTGCGCTGATTCGTCAGCACAATGACCTCGGGAAGGGACCATCGCTTCTTCTGTGGATCGTCCGTCGCGCCTCGAATCCTTTTGGGGACTAAGAGAAGGAACCCAAGGCCGGTGGGGCTACGTGATCCCACACTTGCCGAGGGGTCCTCGACAAGAGGTACAGTCTTGTGTCTGGGAAGACAGCTCACTTCATTTAGCTGCTCGGAAGCTCTTCCCCCTTCACCCTGCGCCAGGCGCTTCTATCTCCAGCTGGAGGAGGCGTTGCTGACCAAGCAAGGTTGACGGCCGGACCTGGCTCATCTGGATCGGGTCTGGCGTTTACAACAACTTACTGGTAGGTATCTCCTCCCAGCAAGCTGCAACCCTGGAAGCTACTGCCATGGCTGCCTTCAAACAGTCTCTGGCTCGATCTGTGGTCCTTCACGAAAGTATCGGGTAGCTTCTTCTCGGGTGCTGCTCATTGCCTGGGGAGGACTCAGCCTTTGGGAGACTGTGTGCCAGTCTGGGGTAGGGCTATTTCTACCTCGCCCACCAGACTGCGAACCTGTAGGCAAACCTGGTTCTGGCTTGAAGAGACGCCGTTCTCTCTTGCTTCCCCAAGTCCGTAGGTCCCGAATCAGCAATCACCCTCAGGAATGGACCGTTGGTGGGTTCCTCCTCTCTCTTCCCTAGAGAGCTGGTGGACGCCACAGTAGACAAACGCCGGGCCGATGACAGCGACCGGCTTGTCCACCAGGCAGTGTCCAAGACCTCCGGGTCTTCTCATCCCACTGTGGCCAGGTCTTTGGGCCAGGCTGGCACTTCCTCAGCCCCTAAGAAGTCCCAATCTTTGAGGACGAAGAAACACCCAGCCTTCTTCTTCCTTGAGAAGGCGAGTCCCTCCATGCCTCAGCCCACTTTCCAAAGCACGGTAAAGGGGGCAAAGGGGAAGAAGGGGAAAGCGCTTAGAGACAGCGTTCCCAAAGCTGCCGAAAGGTGGGGAGTTGCCTGTGAGCCATTGGGCAACATGGCAGCGGGCTGAGACCTGGATAGTGGATGTCCTTCGGGAGTGATATCTACTACCCTTGAGTCGGCCTCCCCTCACCTACTCTCCGGTCCATCTCCAAACCTATGTTCCAGGATCATCGAAGGACACCGCATTACAGCAAGCCATGCACGATGGAAACAGCGCAATCCGTACTGGCCTCCATCAGGGAGAACGACTTCTTACGGTGGACCTGAAGGATGCGTATTTTCCAATAACCATTCATCTGTCCTCTCGCAAGTACCTCCGCTTAGTCCTCGGGGAGGCGTTCTTCCAGTTAGGCACTTTGTTTCGGACTCGACCGCTCCCAGGTGTTCACAGTCTTCTCTCTTGCGATATTCAGCTTGGGCCCACTCGCCTGGGATCGTCTGCTGAGGTATCTCGGCGGCTGGCTAGTCTGGCGAGCTCTCGCTGCAGTTGCTACAGGACAGGGATCGGCTCCTCGAGTTTTGCCGTGACCTAGGGATTGTGGTAAATCTGGAGAAGTCAGATCTCACACCCAAGCAGAGGATAAAGTACCTGGGTATGCTGATAGACACGGTGGCAGTAAAAGTCTTTCCCATGGACTCTCGTATCAGCAAGTTCAGGAAGGCAACACAACTGTTCCTGTCAGCAGAACAGTAACTTGACTGTGGCAGTGATCATAGGTCTACCAATAGGTCTTTGGAGGAAGCTAGTACCTCGTGTCGCTACCTGCGGATGCTCGCTTCAGTGGGAGACTGAAGGTATTAGTCCCAATCCCGAGACCCCCAGTCCTTCCTCATTCCTCTTTCCGAGGAGGTGAGGAGGACCTTAGCTAGTGGACGAACAGGAACCTCTTGATAAGGTATCCTGCATACTCCCCTCTGGACATGCTTCTGTTCTCGGACGCATCGACCGGGGATGGAAGCGCACACCTGGAGGAGTTGCTGACCGTGAGTGTGGCACCCGGGGCGACAAGCGGCTTTCACATCCAGCATCCTAGAACTCAGGTGGCCTTCCTGGCCCGCCAGAGTTCAGGATGATGATGGGACACTCCGTGGTACTGATGGTGACAGTACGGTAGTGACCTCGTCAACAAGCAGGGGCCTTGGTGTCCTGGCCATCAGTTGGCCGATGCAGGTGCCGCAGTGGGCCCGACCCGCCGGTAGGCGCTATCAGCCAAGTACATTCCAGGCAGAGATGTCGTGGCGGTTCAAGCTCAGCTGCCAGGACCAGGTGGTAAGGACTGAATGGTCCCTTCACCAGAGATGCGCGGCTGTTCGGCTGTGGTAGCCCAGCCATCGATCTGATGCATACACGGCACAGTGAAAACTCCAGGTCTTCTGTTCTGTCGTGCGGACCCATGGGCCTCTGCGGAGGACCGTTCAGCACCCGTGGAGTCCGGAATCACCGATGTACGCCTTCCCGCCGTTGTTTGATTAGCGGTGATCAGCTGGTGATGATCATCCCGAATCTCAAAATGATTCTGGTGGCACCCCGTGGCCCCAGGCCGTTTGGTACCCGGACCTGCTAGCTCTCCTCTCCGAGACACCAGAGAGATTCCCCTGGCCCAGCCTCCTCACGTCAACCTCATGGGCAGTTCCACCTGTGGCCAGTGCATTCCCTGTTATTCCGCGGCTGGAGGTTATCCACCATCTCTTCGCGAGAGCAGAGGCTTTTAGATGTCGGCGCAGCAACAGAGATGGCAAGGATACCTCAGGCGATCCTCATAGTGATATGCCAGGGAAAGTGGTCCGTCTTTTGTGGTTAATTAATGGTCGAAGGGATATCTCTCCAGTCAGGCTACTGTTCACGAGTCTTCATTTCGTGTCAGCGCCAGGCTCACTGCACAGGATCGATCTACTGGGAGTATCTCGATGATTGGCTGGTCGTGGACTCTCGCTTGAAGTTGCTTCAGGACAGGAATCAACTCCTCGAGTTTTACCGCAATCTAGGGATTGTGGTAAATCTCGAGGAGTCTGATCTCACCCCCAAGCAGAGGATAAAGTACCTGGGCATGCTGATGGATATGGTAACAGCAAGAGTCTTTCCCATCGGACTCGTATCGGCATTCCTTGGACTCTCGTATCAGCAAGTTCAGGCAGGCAGCACAGCTGTTCCTGTCTGCCGAACAGTCAGCCCGGCAGTGGCAAGTCGTCATCGGTCAGCTGTCTCACTTTGGAGAAGCTAGTACCTCATGGCGTCTTCTGCGGTCTCTTCAGTGGAGACTGAAGGAATGTTAGTCCCCAGTCCCAAGACCCCAGTGCTTCCCCTCATCCCTCTTTCTGAGGAGGTGAGGAGGACCTTTACTGATGGACAGACAACAGGAACCTCTTGATAGGAATATCCCTGCATACTCCCCTCGGTTCTACTGTTCTTAGATGCATTGACGGGGATGGGCGCTACCTGGAGGTTGCTGACAAGTAGTGTGGCACCGGACGACTTCAACCTTCACATCATCCTGCGGAACTCAGGTGGCCTTCCTGGCCCTCCAGAGTGGATCGATGATGGGACACTCCGGCCTGATGAAGGCGGCAATACGCGGTAGTGGCATCGTCAACAACGGGGGCCTGAGTGTCCTCCGGCTTGCAAGTTGGCGATGCAGGTGCAGTGGGCGTGGCTCACTGGCGGAACTGTCAGGCAGGTGCATTCCAGGCAAGAGGAATGTTGTGGCGAACAAACTCAACCGCCAGAATCGCGCGGTAGGGACCGAATGGTCCTCCACTCGAAGGTAGTGGAAGGCTGTTCGACCTGTGGGGACGTCCAGCCATCGATCTGTTCGCCACCCAGCACAACAGAAAACTCCAGGTCTTCTGTTCTGTCGTGCCGGACCATGGTCCGCTGCAGAGGACGCGTTCCAGCACCCATGCAGAACCCCTCGACATATCGCCTTTCCTCCGTTCTGTCTGATTTGCGGTGATCAGCTTAGTGATGATCACTCGAATCTCAGAATGATTCTGAGTAGCACCCAAATGGCCCCAGGCACGTTTGGTCTCAGCTCTGGTAGCTCTCCTCTCCGAGGCACCGGAGAGATCCACCTGGCCCAACCTGCTGTGTCAACCTCATGTAGAGCGGTACCACCAGGCAGTGCAGTCCCTGTGTCTTCACGGCTGAATGTTATCCACCATCTCTTGCGAGCGAGAGGCTTTTCGCGTTGCGCAGCAGCAGAGATGGCAGGATACCTCAGACGATCCTCCGCAGTGGTATACCAGGGAAAGTGACTCCATCTTCTGTAGTTAATTGTATCGTCGAAGAACCTCTCTCCTCATCGAAGCTATATTCAGCAAGTCATGGACCTCATGCTTCCTTCGCGGCTTCTCTCCGTTTCAGCTGTGAGAAGGCTACCGCATGCACTCGGCTGATCTTCTGCGGCTGAAAGGTGGACATCTCCTTTTGAGATATCTCTACTATTGAGAAGCTTGAAAGGTCTTGCCCACCCGGGGGATCTCAGGCCTCCTGCGTGGGATGTGACTCGTCCTAAGGGCCTGGCTGCGTGCACCATTACGAACCTTCACGAGAGTCGTCAGACGGGATCTGACCCTCAAGACCGTCTTCCTGCTAGCCCTGGCCGGCGAAAGTTGGCGAACTTCACGGACTTTCGCTTCGATGTGAAAGGCTCGAGGGGATGGGGATCCAGTTACCTTCCGATTCGTCCTGTATTTCATATGAAGACTCAGAATCACCTTTGGTCCCTGGCCCTTGCGGTTAGTCCTTCACGATCCCTCCCTAGAGGACTTTGTAGGTAATGAACCAGGCGAGGAGTACTGCTGTGCTGTTAGAGTGCTCAGCGCTATCTGAAGAAAGGACAGCGTCTCAGCTGAAAGTCAGCGCCTCTTTGTTAGTGCTGGCTCGACCAGAAAAGTGTCCAAGAACACCATCTCTTTCTGGCCATTGAGGTGCGATGAGAGAGCGTACTCTGCTGCAGGAGAAGATGACACCAGAATGCGCTTGATCTGCGAGGAGCTCACAAGGTCCATGGCATTGGTCCAGTCCTCGCATTCGGAAGAACATGTTGGTTTCACAGGTGCTGGCGGGTGTGTGGTCCCAACAGACCACTTTCATCTCCTTCTGCCTTCAGGATGTTGAACACAAGTCCTTGGACACTTTCCTTAGGTCACCAGTGGCTGCTCAACAAGTTTTGTAGCTTACTCAGATCCTCTAACAGGACAGTTTGCATCTACGCCTAAGATGTCACGGTTGTGATAGGGAGGAATGAATGTGGAGTGACTGGCCTCTCTTCTTTCTCCCATCACAGCTCTCTTCCAGACTGTGAGGAGGCGGACATGCCGTTACATGTTGGATCCTGGCCCGATGCGATGCAGGTAAGCACTTAGCGGGAGCTCCGTTCTATTTTCCATTCGGTTGATAGAAGCAACCCTCCTTTCTTGCACAAAGGGGGAGAAGGGGCCATGACTATAAGACAAACCCAATGCTTGTATTTGCCTTTATGTCATCCGGCGCCAAGTTCTTCTAGCCTACTTTGCATGAACTGATGTTTCCTCTTTCATGCAAAGGGACCCAGAAAGTCTGACAACTGATCAGCGTTTCTCCACGACCGGGAAGGAAGACAAGTGGTGAACTCAGTCCAGTTCATGAGAACTCACTCAGATTCCTCTCAACCAGTGAGTCTCTCCTAATGTAAGAGATCGAGGGTTTGTATATTTGTGTGGAACAAATCACTATTTGTTCCGACACAATGCTAAGCCCTCGATCCTTTGCGTTAAGAGAGATTACTTTCAGGCGTGAGCTGGAAGCGGCCCGTTAAACTCTTGAGCAAGGTAGTTGGTAGTAACTGCCTCCCAGGTAGGCGAGGATACCCGCCTGCCTGGATGTAAACATTTCACTTTTGCTTTCGGCCGTCATGCGTTGCTGATGTGTTTTTGTTCTCTCTGCCTGACTGTCGATTCATCTCTTTTCCCGGTGGGATCTTTCTGTATTTTTGTTTTTATGTGTACGTGTATTATTGTGATATTTGTTAATATAAACCCACGATTTGTGATAACCTTAGTAAGCCCGTCGTTCCCCTGCTGTGTCTTGGGTTTGGCGGCCAAGAGCATAACTGGAGTAAGCGTGTCAAGTGGTATGCTTCTCTCCAGCGGCCCTTTAAGTAAATACTGGAGCGCCCCTGTACTTTCCAGAATAGTTTGGGATGCAATATCACTTCACTCCCTACATCCATCAGGGCGTAAGAAATTTAGTTCCCTTCTTGAGCTTCGCCCTCCGTGTATGAGGCATCATAATTTCTTCCTACTTATGCTGAGAGTGTTGCTGCTTGCGCCTGCGCTTAGAATTTGCTGGCGGTGGGAGGTTGCAGGCGTCGTCAATAAGTTCTGCTTGGCGCCCTTGGTGGCCTCCCCTCCGTCCTTTTCTTTCCCCGTAGGTTCTTCCTTTCTCTCCTTCGCCCTCTTCGCTCGCTGCGTCGAGGCGTGGAGCCGAAGTGGGGTGGGGGTGAGGGCGTCCCGAGTGACCTGGAGTCAGAGTATCTCCCTAGCAGCTGCGTAGGGCTGTTACCCTTGTGGAGGAACCTCCTCTACTAATTATCTTTGTTTTCTGTCAGGTTGACAGCCCGAGCATCATGAACACAGCAGTAGTTGGCTGGATAGCCTATATCATGAATATCTTGCATGAAGCAATTCCTGACATTCATTCAGTGTTGCTTAGGGATCATTCACAATACCTGATTAGATGACATATTTCCGCGTCAAGGGATCGGCTCTGACTCTGTTCCCGCCGATGTAGATGCGATAAGCTGTCATGCTGGTTTTCATGTATGCTGTTGCAATGCTTCCTGCGTATCTGTGTCCCATCTGCTCCTGCTGTTCCTGTGTTATGCTCTTGTCAGCTCGGCGACAGTCTGTAGGCTGCTCTCCTGGTCTCCTGCCACAGCCGCCCTGATCGCTCCTGTAAATGCTGGTGACTTTCAATGACATTCTATCGTTTAGAAAGTAGCTCACCTTCCGAACCGCTAACGTGGCTCCTGCATCGAATGTCTTGTCGTGCCCTTCTTCTCTAGTGATTGTGCCTGGGGCGCCTGTTGTGTTCCTGCCAGCTGCTGCCCCAGAGATTCTGATCTCCTTCATCCTGTAGATGTTAGGCGTGAAGGGAAGGAAATGCGCCTTGTGGAAGTGATGTTCTGGCAGTTGCATGGCTCCTGCTCTCGAACCTTTGCCGTAGCTCCTGCATCAGCTGTCTGATCATTCCTGCTTCTGGTAGTCGTGCCCGGGTCCGCTTCCGTGGTTCCTGCCAGCTGCCCCAGAGGTTCACGATGTCGCCATCCTGTAGAAGATGTGGCGTGAAGATGTAGGGAAGTGGTCCTGTTGAGGTGATGTTCCTGGCCGTGCAGTAGCTCCTGCCCTCCCAAATTGCTGCGTGGCTCCTGCATCGGCTGTGTCGATCATGCTTCTCCTGGTGGTGAATTGTCCTGGCTGCGTCCGTTGTGTTTCCTGTAGACTACCTTGGAGGTGCGATGTTTAGTGTCGTCCATCCTGTAGAAGATGTCAGAGTGGAGTGAAGGAAGCCGTCCTGTGGGAAGTAACCGCCGTCTTCTTCATCTTATCTTGATTCGTCTTCTACTGCGTCTTCCTTCCTCTCCGAGGTCCTAGGGATTGCAGAATCGGACAGACCTCCATCGGCGAAGGAAGGAATGCTGCTTCTTCCCCTTGATAACGCCGGACTGTCTGGGGACTGCCTCCTTCGAGGAGGCAGTGGGGTCTCGTTAGTTCTTCCCGGCCTTGGGTTGGAAACCGATTAGCACAGCCTGGGTTTGTGTTTTGGAAGCGCGAGCGCGCCGGGCCTCAGTTTTGCGATCAGTTCCGGTCACTTAGAGTTCCGCCTCTAAGATGGGGGCTGCCCAATTTCGTTAGCGAGCAGCAGTGCTTTCGAGATTCTATGGAATATAGTATCCCGATCTGGTCTGGAGAGATTTTCCTGGGACTAGTTCGGAACAGTGCGGAAGAAAGGGCCGAGGCACCCAGGTGTCTTGGTTCCTCTTCCCTGCCAGCACCATAGCGCTCTCCGAGTGTTTGCCAGTGCTCGATCGGGTTCCCAGCCTGGTGTCTACGATCCTCTCGGTTCGGACACCAGAAGAAGCAGGAAGAATTCTCTTTAAGGAGTCTGCGGGACTTCTAAGGGACTGACTCTCTTCGGAGACAAGTTTCTGATTGACGGATTCGCATTCTCCTGTGGGATCTTGCGTTTCGGGGGCCACGCGAGCGCAGCCTCTTGAGGCCACTCCCTCGTTGCCAGTCTTGGAAGTCTGCATCTAAGGCTGGTTCTGTGCTTTATTTCTTCGATCTATTAGAAGCAGCAGCCGCTCCCGATTCCGGAAGTCGTGGGTGCTTTCGAATTCTATGAATCACGGGCGCTCTCCTTACGAGAGGCACAGGATGAGAGAAAGTGCCGAGACACCCAGGTGTCTGGTTGCCGAGACACCCAGGTGTCTGGTTGCCGGGACACCCAGGTGTCTGGTTGCCGAGACACCCAGGTGTCTGGTTGCCGGGACACCCAGGTGTCTGGTTGCCAAGACACCCAGGTGTCTGGTTGCCGAGACACCCAGGTGTCTGGTTGCCGGGACACCCAGGTGTCTGGTTGCCGGGACGCCCAGGTGTCTGGTTGCTGAGACACCCAGGTGTCTGGTTGCCAGGACACCCAGGTGTCTGGTTGCCAGGACACCCAGGTGTCTGGTTGCCAGGACACCCAGGTCGGTTGTGCAGCGGCAGCTAGGTGTCTCCATACTGCCCCGCCAGCGCTTCGGTTGCTCGGGGCGGGAGCCAGTTCTTGTGTCTCAGAACTTTACAGGGTTCTGAGCATGCAAAGATAGACACAAATTCCCCTTTGAACCTTCTTCTCAGGGCCTCGACGCCGGCCTCAGCCTCGAAGGAGTTTAGGTTCGGAAACTAGCAATTGTTCACAGCAAGGCGAGTCCGGCCTGCCCAGTTATGAACTGGCTTGGCTGGCCCGGTCAGCTTACAAGACTAGCTCGGCTTCGACTTGGCTTGCCAGACTGGCTCCGGCTCGACTGGCTCGGCTTGCCAGACTGGCTCGGCTCGTTTCGGCTCGCCCCGTCTCGCCTACCTCCCAGTCTGCCGCATACCGACCAGCTGGATCGCGTTCACGTGATTGGCTCGGCTCGGCTCGGTCCTACTCGTTTTTTTCCGATTCGGGTTCTCGACTATGTTCGCATGAACTTTTTGCTCTTCCCAGGAAAGCGCTGCCACGGCACAAATTGCTCTTCTTTCCCGATGACGGTAATCTCCTTCGGTTGATTATCGCTCACGGTCCGCCTCTCCTGCTTATCATACTGGCAGGACAGGTAGGGATACTCTTTTCTCCTCACCTGTTCTCTTCTCCTCTCGGTTGTTCCGAGAGGCGCGAGACGGACAGAGAGAGCTCAGCAGAAAGCCTGCTTTAAGGTTGTGGCTGCCTAGCGTGCTTTGGGTGACTCCAGTCCCCCGATTCTCTCGTATTATCTTGGAGTGGCGAGGAGGTTCATGGGATCTGTCAGGTCTCCTCCAGGGAGTACAGGAGTTTCGCGCCGGAGCAAGCGAGGTCTTCCTCTTCAAGTTCGTCGCCCCGTGTTCCGGGGAGACAATCGTGCGAGATCGGGACAGGACCACGGCTCCCCAATGAATAACAGCCATCACTTACAGCCGCGCAGTTTCGAGGGCCGAGAGTGTCAGGAGTCCGCCCAGCGGTCCTGGCCTGAGACACGTTCGACCTGATGAATTCTTTCCTTGAAGGAGGATAATTCCAGTCGAGACACCAACTTCCACCTCCTACGACAGAATATGAATTCTTCTTGCCTGGTCTTGCCGGCTGCAGAACTTTTGGGCAATTCTGGTGCTAAGAAGAAGGACTTTGTCCCCAATTCGGATCTCGGTTTAAGTAAGTCGAGTTAGTGACCCTTGGGAGCGAACCTTTACTTGGTTCTGCTCTCTTTCAGAGATTTGCCAGATGCAGTAATCAAGGTTCCAGGGCACTGTCTTGTCCTTTGGACAATGGCCAGGAGCTTGAGTCTTAGTCATCTCAACTCGACCTTGATTTAAGCCAGTCCCCTCAACTCCTTATTAGAAGTCTGACTTCAGAAGAAGATTGCAACTGCTGATGCTGGACGAAATGATACTTATCAGAATAATTTATAATATATTCTAATTAACTTAATTAGTTCTTAGATTAACATATGTCAAACAGGTTTTAATTAGAATTATTAGAGGTTTTAAATAGCTTGTCTAATCCTTGAACCCAGCCCTGGAGTTAATATTAACTCAGTGGTCTGGTTAAACTAATGGTAAAAAAAAAAAAAAAAAAAGTCTCTGGAGACTGGCAGCGACGTGCCGAGACCTGGGAATGGATTCCTTCAGGAAGTATCTATTTCCCTTGGTCTGCGGCAATTCTTTCCATCGAACTTTCATACCACCTCTCCTGCTCCCGATTAGGAAATGCCAGCCGGCTAGAAACTAATTGCCTCAGTACCCTGTCATCTTACAGAAGCTTCCCCATGTGGGAAGAAATGAAATGCTGTGCTTTTACGTTCTTTCCTCTGCCGATGTGAGAAAGAGCTAGGCTAATGTGATT